>NW_005188084.1:92226-94376 GCF_000239375.1 Pundamilia nyererei | reverse complement strand
GATCTATCTCTTTTTTTTATTCTGTCATACTTAGCAAATAGCAAACTCAGGGTCTATATCTACTAGCTTTTTGCTTCACAACAGCAGTTCAGCTTACCATTCTAATGATGCTTAAAGTTATGCATTACTAGAAATGTAGACGATTTAAGTGAAGAGTGGGTGCTGATTAGCCTGTGTCTGTCAGCTAGGTCTCACCTCAGCTAGTTGAAGTCAATGAGCAGGACATTTTCATTGGATATATAAGGTCGGTGACTTCTGGTGCATGTTGATTGATTGATTGATCATTTATTTCAAGCATATGTATAGATATATATAAGACAGAGCATAATTTAATGCAAAAATTTGATACATAAAATGGCTTGCTGTGCAGTTAATGTACTAACACACTGTGAGCCACGTTTTTACTCTAATTTTGATGAATGAAATTCTAGTACTTGTTTGTATACTATGAAAGTATCACAGTATTTGATAGGAATCAGTGTCTCTGCTTTCTACGAACAAACATGAAACTGTTTAGTGTTAAACTTCCCTCTCCAGCAAAACCAGAATGGTGATTGGCCACAATACTAATCCAGATGTGAGTCCAGAAGCAGTGATGTTAGAGTTGGTGTGTCAAGCTTTTATGTAAAGTCCATGGTACTAGAACTAGAAGAATATACCATCTTTTCAATCTATTATTATGTTATTAGAGCACATTTGCACATTGAAATCGATGTGTATAACCTTTTTGTTTTATATTATTGGCAAGTTCTGATAACCAAAAGCTCATTTTATGCTACTTTTAAATTTAAAAAAAGTTGTTGGAATTACAGTGTTTGTTAGAAAGCAGGCCACAGTTGTTTGCTCACTGATGGGCCACAAGAAGTTGTTTCTGAAAAAACAAATTACGGGATTTTACTTCCCTGATATAAATAGGTAGCATAGCTAAGAACACACTACTAACAGTAGAAATCAGTCAGTTTCCCTCTTCAGTTAGGAAACTGAAGAGGGAGTCCTCAACTCTGCATTATCTAAGAGGATAAACAAAGTGCTTTTTACTGAAATGCCCCAAGTATGATGCTTACAATATGGTATCCGGGTTGATGTGCATATCCGCTGAATTCTTCTTATCCCATCTGCTCAAGAGGGGGATCTGGCAGCAGAAAAGATGGCAGACAGAAAGAGAGAGACAACTGAAGACAGAATAAGGTACAGACACAGATACGGCTGAGGGGGAGAGGTGAACTGGGTTGGAAACACAGTGAAGAACAATCTGAAATTAATCTGGACACTCCAGATGGTTTGAAGTTAGTGAGCGCACATGTATGTGTGCTTCTCAGTTCCTGCCAGCTTGTCCATTTGGGCTTGTGTGTAGGTATTTACTTATTTGTGTGTTTTCTGTTTCTTCAGAGATACAACAACATCTGGTATGTACTCAATGAGCAGGTTCTGATATTAGCCTGATGGAAAAAGACAAAAATACACAAGAACAGCCTCACAAACATTTTGCTAACATTTGGTTGACTGGATTATGACCCAGTGAACAGGGAATGGAGTGTGTGCATGTCTGTGTTTGTGTGAAAGACTGCATTCTTAGTAATGTGCAGTTAAATACATGGCCATTGCTCTCTGACAGTTACTACTGGCTTTCATGTGTGTCACACAGACACACACTCAGCATCACACATCTCCATGTGCCTTGTATATTCTTCAAGAGTAAACAAGGACTGGATTAGGAGTTCTGTACCATAATGTTCTGTACCATAAGTTGTGTGCTGTTTTATTTCCGCGAACAACACATGCCTCAAGTATGTGTTTTTCTGTTAAATGTATTCCAGCTAGCACTCCTCACTTAGCTTATTTCATGTTTGATTTACTTTCGTGGTGACTCTAAGTAGCATCAACTACTTCTGTTAAGTGATCCTAGATTTTTACATTTTGAAAACAGCTTTAATTATAATAGCTATATTTTTCTTATATTGAATTATAGAATTATATTGAATTAGCCTGGTAGCTATTTTAATTCTTTAGTATATATATCTGTGCAAATAATGTTCATGTGTACATGTATATATTTAAGTTTGAAACACCTATTGTAACATAGAAATTGCAAACTTTGGATTGCATGAATTATATTGTATAAAGATTTTTTCTATAACTCTAACTGGAGG
>NW_005188084.1:65084-91202 GCF_000239375.1 Pundamilia nyererei | reverse complement strand
ACTAAAAACAAACTAAAAACTACTTCCAAAAACATTCAGCTTTGATGTTAATGAGTTTTTTGGGTTCATTGAGAACATGGTTGTTGTTCAATAATAAAATGATTCCTCAAAAATACAACTTGCCTAATAATTCTGCACTCCCTGTATTTAGTGATGGGATGGATGGAAGTCTAAGGGTTCTACAAGGTCTTACATTTGCAAGTGTTTGATATGTGAATGTTTGATGTCAAGGAAGTTTACTGAGCGAGCAATGTGATCACATAGTGGATGTGATTTAAAAAGCTTCATATAGTATTTTTGTGCATGTATGAGTCTATATGAGTGTATGTGTTGTGGTAGGTTTTTTTCTGGATGATCATGTTTCTGAGACTGATAACACTGAGAGGATGGAGGCTATGAAATCTGAATATATGCCATGTGTGTTCATATTCAAGTACTTTGCATGAAAGCTTTGAATGGCATATGCTACTGTGTCGAGGGAGGCTGTGAGACATGTCCTGCATTATATTTGAGTTGTGTGTGAGGACATGGGCTTGTTAACACTGGGCTTTGCATACTGCACATATTTAAGCTCTGCTCGATTTTTGCTTCAGATATACTATCCATTACAATATTTCTAAAGGGTGTGGGGCACAATGTATAAAAGAATGTACGTTTAACTTTGGTCATGGGAGTTTGAATTGTTTGCATATTCCCTCTTCATCATACTGTTCTAATCTCTGTGTAAAACTAAATCTGAAGAATGCGTGGAACCTGATCGTATCCTTAAAATATATTTATTGTATAATGTATACTTTAATGCAGGATGTACATTTTCTTACATGTCTTATCTCTTTCTCTTCTAGCTGAGTCTTGTGGTGGTGTAGTCCAAGGTCTGAATGGCACCATAGAGTCACCTGGTTTCCCCCATGGTTATCCCAACTACGCCAACTGTACATGGCTGATAATAACAGGGGAGAGGAACCGAATCCAGCTAACCTTCGTCACTCTGGCGCTGGAGGAAGACTTTGATATTGTATCGGTTTATGATGGACAGCCCTCACCTGGCAACTTAAAAATGAGGTTAGCACTCATTCTTTCATTTTCTGTCTGATGTGGTTTCCTGTTCCTCTTTTTTCTCAGTGTCTTCCCTCTTTCCAACCTAATCTCCCTCCCTCCACATCCTGATTTATCAGCAATGTCCATATATCTACTTGGTACTTGGACCGTTGTATATTTTGTTGGCCATCTTTTCTTCAAAATTTAGAAGAAGATTTAGCTCTAATCTGTCTGTCAATTTTAAGACAGGTAAAATAACAAGAAAATAAACCAAGCAGACATTTTTAATATTACAGTTGTTGGGAACACCGATTACTGTCTACCTAAAGGAGCACAGCGCCGAGGGGTATAAGATATTTTAGTTTCTGAATATTAGTGTATAGGAAACAAAGATATGGTGTATAAACAACTCATCACCTAAGATTTCAGGTTACTAATGACTACTGTCTTTTGAAAGTGAGTTCAAAAACTTGCAGGAGTGAGCTTCATTGATTAAATTTGGCTTATTGCCCAGTTCAGCATAATCTGAATAAAGTGCAGCTGCTCCATAGAAGTCCACCTTATACTTACCTCCACCTTATACTTATGCCTTTATGATACGTGCTGGAACTCCTCCAGCATCTCAAAATAGTTACAAGAGGGCAAAGTCACAGAAGCAAGTTTGGCGAATAGGGCAGGTGTTTAGTGAAATGTGTGTAGGTGTAAGAAAGTGCAGTAGTACATCTAGTTTAGATGCCTCAGGTATTCAGACGTGGAGATCCCCAATGCAACTCCTCTGGTGGTTAAGGACTCTTAGCCAGTACATGTGGTTGTGAGTTAATAACTAGAAATTGCTGAGCTCATCTGGACTTTGTTCCACTCTAGAGTCTCTCTTGGTAAGAGGTGGTGAACAGGTTTTCTCCAGTTGATAAGAGTGCTGTTCTCCTGTGATATCAGGTCAAGGAATGAGTCCTAACTATAATATGTGTTGATAATTTTTATGGTCACAATTTTTCAGTTAAGGGCTAAAGGGGTGTTAGGTCATGTGGCCTCAGGATCTTGTATCTGCCTTTTTTAGATAATGTGGTCTTGTTGGCTTCATCAAGCAACGACTGCCAGCTCCCACTTGTTCCAAAGATCCAAAACCTAATTGTAGCTTAAAGACATGCAGGCAGATGGAACAGTGAAACAGTGGCCTGAATATAGCATCCTCTTTCTTCACAACTTCACTGCAAAATTTGAAGTGCTGTTATTTTGGCTAACTTGAATGTAGCATGCAAACTGAGAAAGTCTCAGTTTGCATGCTACATTGCATATAGTGGTTAACTAAAAGTGTTCCCTGTGGATCAACAAAAATGTGCAGGAATATATATAAGCCACTGATGAATTGGCAGCATCCCTATTTAGTGAGTGGAAAGAATGTAATATTATTGCAAAAAGGGCAGAGAGAACATCATCGACAGAGCTGGCAAACTGTAGGAAGCTTATTCATAGTGCTCTGCTTGTGTGTAGGAGGGATGAGCTGGGAATGCACCAAGTAGTGTTTAAGGCTGGTGGAGCAGTTATGGATAACATTGGGTTTTTCCTTGAAAACATCACATTGCTGTATTATGAGTCAGTGTTTGAATAGAATACTTTTTTTCTTTTAGTGGATGGATAAGCAAGGAATAGACTGTACAGCGTGATTGGGTTGTGTGGAGGTTTACTGTAAATGCAGCCTCATTTTTGTGCTCAGCATACTACCATAAGGATCCTTGGTGTGCTGTTATGCTGAAAATGACCATGGGCAAAGAAAAGAGAATAATTTAAGAAAATAATCCAAGTTTTTATAGGCTCAAAGTAAGATTTTGTGTCAGTAGTGTCACCCTCTTTATCTGTTCTGCGTTTATCATTTGTGTATGCCACGTGCTAGTTGTAGTTGCCTGTACTTAGTGTATGATTATTTCAGTGGATCTTTTGCAGCGTTGGTGTATGCGACCTCATTATTCTACCTGTTGCTTGTTTTTTACATCCACACCAACCAGACGTGACTAAGAGGGATTTGTTTGGGCTTTTGTTATGCTTGGCCTCATTGAACTGTGGTACGATTATCTCATGAGATAGACTAGCTCAAGAGACTACTTCACAGCATAGCCGTATTAGAGCCTTTACTCTGTTAATTTACAAAATCTCTTTTAAAAGATAGGTCTGATTTAAGAGTGAAATGAGCTTGAGCATGTTGAAATGAGCACAATGATTAAACATATGAAATGTCTAAAGAAACTAAAAGTATATTAAACGCTGCAGCTGCAAAGCCGACTAGTTAAGATTTACTTTACTTACATAAAGTGTTCTGTATGTATCCATTCATCCATCCATCCATCTTCTGCCACTTATCCAGATTTAGGTTGTTAAACCTCCCTCTCCCTGGCCACCTCCTCCAAGCCAAGCCACCTGAGAGATATAATCTCTCCAGTCTGCCCCCAGGCCTTAAACACCTTTTTCCAGGCATCCTAGCCAGATGCCTGAAACACCTCAACTGGCTCCTTTCAATATGGAGCAGTAGGACCTCTACTCTGAGCTCCTCACCGTATCGCTAAGAGAATGCTAGTTTGCCTCTTATCTGTGATCTCATTCTTTCATCACTACCCAGAGCTTGTAGCCGTAGGTGAGGGTGTGAACGCAGCTCAACTGGTAAATCGACAGCTTTGCTTTCAGCTTCCGTTGATGTCATTGTGCATGTCTTCAGACAAGAAATACAAATCTTAGTTTTGGTTATCACCTTTGATTATCACCTTTTTTGCATGCTCCAAAATTCAAGATCTGACATCTTCATGCTTATGGGACTCAACAGAAGACAGCATATATCCATTTGTTGCACCTTAGAACTACACCTTTATTAACAGAATTAAAACACTGTGCTGCTGATAACTGCTTTGGTAGGTGAGCTGACCCGTTGTGGCAGCTGCCGCATTTTGCCAGCCTGGTCGCTCTGTCAGGGATGATAATTAGCCCTGGAGTTATTTGGGTCCCACATTCTCTGACCACTACCCAAACATGCCAATAGTATTTCCTTTTTGAACCTTCAACACAAAACATCAGTGTAAGGGTGATATATTGGGTTTTCCTAGAGCTTCTGAACTTAAGTGCAGTGAGTTGCAGCAGGGAGTCCATTCCCAGTGCCATTTAGATCAAGTGACTAAGCTGGGAGATGAAGGGTCACTTTTTTCTCTTTCAGTTCTTCTGTTGATGTTAGCACTTCTCTACTCCTCTGAATAGTGCAGACATTTCTGGGGACAAGCAGCATATTGCTGAATTTAGACCACTGGCCAGCAGTCTTTTGTGCCCTAGGGCTCTCCCTGGTGTGTGTCAGTACAGGCAAAGCTTCAGCCCTGCTTGTAAGGCTTCCTTTGGCTCCAGCTGGGTGTTAGCAGCTACTGAATTCACCCACTATCCTATTTTTTGCTTATAAAAGAGAGTAAGTTATGTTTTTACATGAAATATTTAAGCCTGCACATACAAGAGCTGATTTAAATTACCGGTATCCGGCCGTTCTCTGAGTTCCACAAGGCCAGTCATCGGCCGGTTGACCTAAAACCCTCTCCTCTTCTCAGCTAGTGCTGATATGAACCCATCAGGCTGCCTACATGGACAGTGGGATGCAGCCAAGAGGAGCTGACTGCCCTCTCTTTGTTCAGAAAGAAGAACACAGAAGACACAGGATATATCTTTCTCTAGCAGCCACCCCTCCAACTGCCCTTGGATCATGCGTACGGGGAATTCTTCAATCTCATATATAGAATAAGGGCTGACCTGGCATCTGTGACCTCTTCTTACCAACCCCAGTTGTGCGTCAGCAACGGTAGAGAAGGGGTAGATAGATGTATAGATTTATTTTTACTTTATTTTATATAGAAATTTCAAATGTTAACAAAATGCTGCAGCTACAATACGAAAGAAGAAGTTGAGAAGAAAATTCTTGAGTACTGTAGGTATTAGTTTTGACTAGTTTTGAGTATTTTTTAAGTCCTTTTATCACTGTCAGTCCTATCCCACTGGTGAATCCTGTCCCACTGGTATTTATTTCAGCTATGTGAATTCTAGCTTACTGTTTCTAGTGTGAGATAGTAAGGAAAGTAAAACTTTTTTTGAAAGACTTACTTATAAGTTAGTATCAGGTAAAGGTAGTTGGTGGGGTTTTTTTTGTGTGGTAGTGCTGTGTTTCTGGTGAGTTGGGATTATATTTATATTACTGATTATAAAAGAATTGGTATGATAAGTTGCTACTATTTCTGTGTAGTTGCTGGTAGATTTTTCTCTGCCTCACTTGGGGGCTAAGAATAACAGTGTTATTTTAACACATAACTGTGTTATGCTATTAAATTAACATTCTCTATTAACGTCATAGACGGGCAGGAATGATAACATTTGCTACCTAGCTGCAGCATTAACATCACTGCTTTATTATTAGCCATAGCCACTAGCTGTTATCTTAATGATAACAAGCAGCTTATGTGGTTATCAGGTAATTGCTAATGTTAATGTGTGCACCATCCAGGCTAATATTTATGATAGCCATTTCTCTGTTGTTGAAATGGGAGCTCTACTGACCTCCTGAAAATTTGGTGTTGTGAATTTCAACTACCTCAGCTACTTGTGACAGGAGGAGCTGTGTGCTTGTAGGTTTGCATTGCTGGTATCAATACTGCTGCATGATACTGTGGGATGAGTATCTATCAAATATTTATTTTTAGTATAAAATGGTATCCGTCTTCTTTTGACAACCCTACTAGAATCAGTGAGTGTGTAACCTGTTATTATTTCAAGAACAAGGAAGTATTAGAACAGGGTTTTTTCTTTGGACAGATATGAGAAAATAGAAATCTTTAATACGAATGAGAAGTGTTGTGTTTGGAGAAGGGAAAACACTGCATACCTGTATCACAACTAGGGATGGGTACCGGTATCCGGTGCCTTGATGGCACCGGTTCTGACATAAACGGTAGTAACCAGACCGAAAAGCAGCGCACATTTCGGTGCTTTATTTCGGTGCTTTTTTTCCCTGAGCTGTGATACACTTTAGATTCTAGCCAATCATTTTACGTTTCCGAGGATAGTAGGCGGGGCCAGGTACGTACGTTCTTTTAGAGCAGAGCTACAGATTAAAAATGCTCAAGGCGAAGCGGTCAAAGTCTGGCTGTACTTCACAGCAAAATATGCAAACTCAGCAGCCTGCAACAAGTGCTTTAAGCTGATACTGTGATACTGTCAAAGGAAGTAACACCTCAAATCCGATGAAACACCTGGCGACGCATAGCGTTTTTTTTTTAAAGCCGAGAAATGCACCGTATTTGATAGCTTGCTGTGAGACCTCACACCGAGCACATCTACTGCGGGTGGGTTGCCTGTTATCGGACCCGGAGCAACATCCCCCAAAAACACGAAGAGGAGAGTCCTGGCCCCTAGCCCTGCCAGTGTAGCAGAAATGATGACGGATGATGATGGCAGCAGCAGCCGTTCTTCTCTACGTGAGTAGGCTAACCACGTTATTACATTAATGCATGTAAGGTGAACTAGCAAACACCATCATAGCTACATGCTGCTGTCTTCTTGTTTGATGGCAGATACTCCCTTCACCCTGGCCAAAAAGGCTAAAATGACCAAAGAAAAAGTGGAAAACAGCTAAACATGAGAGGTTTTTGGACCAGTTTTGTGTTCTCCATTCTTTAAGCACCGGTTTAAGCACCATTTAAGCACCGGTACCGGTTTGGCACCGGTTTCGGATAAAACCTAAACGATACCCATCCCTAATCACAATTTTATCTCCTCTGTCACGATCACGATAAAAGATTTACAAATCATCCTCCTTCTGACTGCACTTTGATCAGTCTCCCTGTTATTAATGATAAAAAAGAACTAAATACATTTTACACATGATTCAAGGTTCAAGGTTCTTTATTTGTCACATGCATAGTTATACAAGTATAACACACAGTGAAATGTAGCCTGACACGCTCCTCGACATGTGCAAAATAATTGGGGGGTGGGGGGGTGTAGAGGAAGAACATAGAGGAAGAACATTATATATATATATATATATACAGTGGGGCAAAAAAGTATTTAGTCAGCCACCGATTGTGCAAGTTCCCCCACCTAAAATGATGACAGAGGTCAGTAATTTGCACCAGAGGTACACTTCAACTGTGAGAGACAGAATGTGAAAAAAAAATCCATGAATCCACATGGTAGGATTTGTAAAGAATTTATTGGTAAATCAGGGTGGAAAATAAGTATTTGGTCAATAACAAAAATACAACTCAATACTTTGTAACATAACCTTTGTTGGCAATAACAGAGGTCAAACGTTTACTATAGGTCTTTACCAGGTTTGCACACACAGTAGCTGGTATTTTGGCCCATTCCTTCATGCAGATCTTCTCGAGAGCAGTGATGTTTTGGGGCTGTCGCCGAGCAACACGGACTTTCAACTCCCGCCACAGATTTTCTATGGGGTTGAGGTCTGGAGACTGGCTAGGCCACTCCAGGACTTTCAAATGCTTCTTACGGAGCCACTCCTTTGTTGCCCGGGCGGTGTGTTTTGGATCATTGTCATGTTGGAAGACCCAGCCTCGTTTCATCTTCAAAGTTCTCACTGATGGAAGGAGGTTTTGGCTCAAAATCTCACGATACATGGCCCCATTCATTCTGTCCTTAACACGGATCAGTCGTCCTGTCCCCTTGGCAGAAAAACAGCCCCATAGCATGATGTTTCCACCCCCATGCTTCACAGTAGGTATGGTGTTCTTGGGATGCAACTCAGTATTCTTCTTCCTCCAAACACGACGAGTTAAGTTTATACCAAAAAGTTCTACTTTGGTTTCATCTGACCACATGACATTCTCCCAATCCTCTGCTGTATCATCCATGTGCTCTCTGGCAAACTTCAGACGGGCCTGGACATGCACTGGCTTCAGCAGCGGAACACGTCTGGCACTGCGGGATTTGATTCCCTGCCGTTGTAGTGTGTTACTGATGGTGACCTTTGTTACTTTGGTCCCAGCTCTCTGCAGGTCATTCACCAGGTCCCCCCGTGTGGTTCTGGGATCTTTGCTCACCGTTCTCATGATCATTTTGACCCCACGGGATGAGATCTTGCGTGGAGCCCCAGATCGAGGGAGACTATCAGTGGTCTTGTATGTCTTCCATTTTCTGATGATTGCTCCCACAGTTGATTTTTTCACACCAAGCTGCTTGCCTATTGTAGATTCACTCTTCCCAGTCTGGTGCAGGTCTACAATACTGTTCCTGGTGTCCTTCGAAAGCTCTTTGGTCTTGGCCATGGCGGAGTTTGGAGTCTGACTGTTTGAGGCTGTGGACAGGTGTCTTTTATACAGATGATGAGTTCAAACAGGTGCCATTCATACAGGTAACGAGTGGGGGACAGAAAAGCTTCTTACAGAAGACGTTACAGGTCTGTGAGAGCCAGAGATTTTCCTTGTTTGAGGTGACCAAATACTTATTTTCCACCCTGATTTACGAATAAATTCTTTACAAATCCTACCATGTGGATTCATGGATTTTTTTTTCACATTCTGTCTCTCACAGTTGAAGTGTACCTCTGGTGCAAATTACTGACCTCTGTCATCATTTTAAGTGGGGGAACTTGCACAATCGGTGGCTGACTAAATACTTTTTTGCCCCACTGTATATATATATATATATAGTATATATATATATATAGTATATACATTGGGTGAATGTGCAGTAGTAGCAGCAAGCAGGTGAATTCTGTACATTAATATGAATAGACATCTGACTATTTTACAGGATTCATTAGATAACTGAAGTCCTGTGCACATTATAATTGTGTAAAAACCCATTTTACTCTTTGCTCTCATTCTATTAGAAAGATGTTGATTCATATGTTACCCTGCTCTTTGCATTATAACATATTTTTTATATGTCCTCCAAGTTAACATCATCATTAAACCTGAATTCATAAGTTAGATATGGAAAGAAAGTTGAAATGCTGCTCTAGGTACATTTGTAGCCATGATCTAATTCAAGAGCCATGTGCACATGTGGTCTCTGTGCAGGCTGGAAGACCAGTTCTGTGCTGAATGAATTAGATAGCTTCCCTAGCTGTTGACACTTACACCGCTTCAGCACACTTGGCTTTGAACAGAGACAAGTGTGGCTCTTTAAAACGCATCAAAACAATAGAGGCGACTCGAGCCATATGTGCTACATGTTTAATGTGTGACACGCAATTGCAGGCTGACTCTGACTGTACACTTTTGCTACTTTTATTTGCTACATTTAGACAGCTTCCAGCTCTCCAGATAGCTCATTATCAAAGAAAGCACAGGAAGAAGCTGTGTGGATTTGCTTTGACCACTGCAAAAATTGTCATCACAACAACACTATACAACTGCTGCCAACAGTTATATATACTAACTATCACATCAGCCACAAGTAATGTACAACTACAACAAAACCCAAGCGCGTACTAAAGAATTAACAGTGTCCTGATTTTGCCTGGATAAACGGAAGTAATTACTGATGCCCAAGGTTAGTTGGAGGTCATCTTAGTATGAACAGACTGACAGACAGAGTGCAATGCACTGGCAAAAACCTTCAAAGCACCTAAAATGAACATAGTGTTAATGCAGACCTGTTATACTGATTTGTATCTGTTAAATATATTATATATTTGCGCTGTTTTAGTCAAATTGGATGTTAAGATTCTTATCCACAATGCAATTTGATGAAAAAGGTGCACCTGGAGAGTCTAATAAGACTTTGGGATATAAAGGACAAGGACCACTTCCTGGTCAAGATAGGGAGGAGAAATAATTAAGAGTGGCAAATGCAAGCATCTTAGCATTATACAACGATAAAAGTTAGGAAAAATGTGAATATATCTCCAACTGTGTCTCCTGTAGTCTCATTAAACCCTGAAGTGGTACTCATCCTGTCTTAAGAACCAGAGTTTTTGGCTATTGTGTATTTGTTTATGCCATTGATTTACATGAACTCAAATATATACACATATACACACACACACACATATTCAACTACCAGTGTTGAATAATACGTGTTTGCTTCATTGTTCACTAACCTTAACTTCCCGGTTCATTTATTTTGCTTTCAGTCATGCTCTCCCACTCTCCTTGTTTTCCATCTCCTCAGCTTTACTTTTTTATTCATCTCACTCTTCTTTTTCTACATTTCCATCTGTGCTGCTCTGTTTTTACGACTCCATCCCTCTTCTGCGCTTCATTTGTTCGTGTTTTAAATTTTTCAAAATGTTACTTGTATATCTTACTTTTTATTTTTTTATGTTTGCAGTCTGGAAATCACATGGATTTTAACATAGCTGTACAGATTAAAATTTGTAATGAAAACCAAAGGATTACTTCAAAGTAAAGAGACATTAACCAAAGGGAAATTTATGAACTGCTTCACCTGTAAAAACAAATGAAAGCAAAACAGTCGGTGGAGCATTTAGTTCTCAAAATGTGACTGATCTCGGACCTGCCATTAAAATTATAACATTGCAATAGTTTTAATGGCAGGTCCACAATAGTGCTCGTGTTGATCAGACTGAAGCCTTTTGCCTGAAAATTTTACCTGTATTAGAAATGTATGCAAAAAAACAGGATTTGTAAGAATAATTACTAAATACTTAATTCAGCAATGAACTTAATTCAATGTTATCATATGAAGTAATTTTCTGTAGTTATGTAAGTGTATTATTTTTTTTTATCTGTCTGGCATAACTTACTACATCATAACATACAATGAAATATAAACATGTATTGACTCATATTCTATTATACTAGATATGACTGGTGAAAATGAGTCAAAGATACACTCACTTTATTAGGTATGCCCTGCTAGTACCAGGTCAGACGCCCCTTTTGCCTGTAGAACTGCTTCAATTCTTCGTAACATCAACAAGGTGCTGGAAATATAGCATAACACAGTTGTTGCAGATTTGTCGGCCGCACATCCATAATGTCCGTCTTCCATTTCACCGCATTCAGAGGTGCAACAAGTGGTTTTGTTAGTTACTGCTGCCCTCCAAACAGCTTGAAGTAGTCTGGCCTTTCTCCCTGACCTCTGACATCGACAAGGCATTTACACACAGAGAACTGCTGCTCACTGGATGTTTTCTCTTTTTCTGACCATTTTCTTTAAACCTGAGCAACCAGCTTGTCTGGCACCAACACCCACACCGTGTTCAAAATCACTTACACCACCTTTCTTTCTCATGCCTCAGTTTGAGCTTCAGCTGGTCTTCTTAAATCTTCCTACATGTATTGAGTTGCTACCATGTAAATGACTGAACAGATATTTGTGTTAACGAGTAGTTAGCAGGTGCAGATGATGACGCAATTGGTGAATTTTATCAAATCAGATCGGATACGTATATGAAGTGCCAACTGCTCAGAAATATAACTATGCATTGCTGTGACGCTGAACACATTCAGCTGATTGTTTCACTTGCTGTGTAAAATATTAGTCAATATAAATACAGTTTGTTGATTTCTTCAGTGATATAAAATGCAATCCGGTTGTTCAGTCTGACGTCACTAGCCGTGTCTGGGCCTAAACTCCGCTGCAGGTCCATATATCAAACGATCACTATGGCATTACTGAGAGTTGAAAAACTGTCTAAAGTTTTTCATCTTTAATAAAATGATCAGCGTTCTTCTCTACCAGGTGTAACAATTGAGTTTAACATCCAGGCATCCATGAAAACGGAATTTATGACATTTAACGGAGTTAGAAGTTAGCAGGAAGTTAGCTCGCTAGCTTCTATCTAAATACAATATAGCATTTCCTGACTGCGGGGTTTTGGAAACAAATTAAAACGTACAGCTCTGTTATCACTTCCAACATAAATGAAGACAGAAAACCAAACAGCAGTGACGTTTGTAGGGTTACTGAAGTTGGGCTAGCTGGTATATAATGATGTGCTACATGACCGCTAGCGACACAGCTATGTTAGCATAATATAAACAAGATAACTTTTTTTCCACTCGATAAAAGTTAACATGAGTGTTCTCGGTGGTCAGGAACAAATGTAATCGCATGGCAGGATGCTGTAAAAGGACCAAACATCAGCCAGGAGAACAACTGAGATAATCCATCCACAATACGAGGTTAGTCATTTTTATACTGCTGCATGGGCTGGGCTGTAGTTAAGGTTTTAAAAACTGAGCTTAAATAAATGATTAGCGGTAATAAAAGCTGAGGGAGGTCAACAGTGATCACTGACTGTTTTAAGAGCATTTTGAGATTAAATAGAAGAAAATGCAAAACATTAAACATGTTAACAACACAAAAGCCAAATTAAACGCAGACTACTTTAGGCCCGGAAGTAGGATTCGTCACGTCATCACTTAACGACCGGATAGGCTATGTAGCGCATGCCGTACTGTTCCATGACTAGCTTGCTAGAGATACATTAGTAGTTTGAGCTTTATATAAATGCTACAGTGGACCAGAAAGTACACAACCAAAGAATAAAGATGCCTTCCAGTAACAAAGAAACCCAGTGGAGTTCAGAAAATAATGAGAAACATCTAATGGATTATATCTCATCAAGAAAATGTACTTACAGGCATCATTTGAAGATCACACGCACATACAAAAACTTAGACTACTCTCAGTAACTGCAGAGTAAAAATCACACTTTTCTGAGGAAAAATAGGCCAACACTAGATAACCAGGCAATGGAACTAATCCAGGAGTACCGCTAGGGAAGGAAGGAGTGAAGTAAAGACAGAAAGAGATTGGGGGAGGGAGGAAGGTAGGACTGCTGAGGAAAAGAGAGAGAAACAGGACTAGCGAGGGACTCAAACACACTAACACACACACTGCAAATACACACAGATGGAAGATACTAAAGCTAGTAGAACTAAGTCCCTCTGCGGTTGGTAGTTCTGTCCGTCTGTCTGTGTCTTATTGTATTCTTGATAATACTCTAAGCTGCTTCAACTTGTCACCAGCACATCACAAAGTTGAGAACAGTTTTCACATTATGATAAGAGTTGAACAAGCGTAGAAACTCAAACAGTACACATGATTTCTGCCATATAAGCATTTACATTTTCTTCCTTGCTATTTTTTATTCATCTATAGCTGTGTTTTTCCACGCAGATTTGATGGAACGCTTTACCGAAGACTTCTGTTGTGATTATCAAACACTTCCCCCTCCTGTAGGTTTGAGAGAGAACTTGAAAAACTCTATGGCTAGGTCTTTTTTCCCCCCTTTTTTTGTAGAATGGCAGCTGCAACCAGCATGGAGCCACAGCAGTCACAATAAATTAGAATACATTTACTCCTGTAGCTTAATCCACTTGTTGGCCGTTTGCATGAATGCTCAGTATGATCAGAACATTTAATTTTTGCCAAAATATGCAAAATAACCTTGCTTTGTACCTTGCTTCTAAGCCATTTCTCTTTATTTATAGTTGTAACTATTCATTTTTTTTTCTTAAAACTTGCCTGTGACTTAACCTTATATTTGCAATGCACACAACCTTGTTTATTCCCCAGGTTCCACTGTAGCCAGTCAGTCAAAAAAAATTTGTTATTTCGAAGAATGAAAGCGACCGGGAGGAGCAGCGTCTGCTGTAGCAGACTGTGGACTGATGCTGAGTTCAGCTGTTGGGCTGGACTCTGGGACTGATGAGAACATTTAGATCCGCGGGCCTCCCGCCTCACCAAACACCTGTTACTGCTGAGACACAGTGGGTGGTGTGGGGATACAGAAGAGAAGATGAAGTAATAAAAAGAAAAAAGTTACAGGTAGACAGAAAACAGATCGAAACGGAGATGAAATAGAGCAGATATCCTCCATATCAGGATGGAAGAAAAAAAAAGAGAATTAAAAAACCAAAGAAAACTGTTTACATGTAGCCAGGCTGCAGCTGAGCTGTCATTAGTCGTCTCTGTGAGGTGTGCATTTTGATCACTATTCTACATTGAACATTCCTACATGTGGTATATGCCACTGTCTACAATAAAGCCAGAATTCCCACTCACATGTTTTTCAGATACCAACAGTAACAGTTAAATTAACCATGAATCCACTCTGGGATTTATCACAGAAGTTTCATTTTGGTGAAACATCTGACTTAGTTATTTATTTTTATATATTTGTTTATATTGTGACAGAATATTAAAGCAAGTGTGAAAACTGGGTTAGAAACTACAGCAGGAAAAAAAGCAAGAAATAGGGAATAAAAGAATGAAACTCTAGGGGTCCCAAAACAGATCTCCAACAAAAGAAACAAACAAAAATCAACATGACAATTCAAAACACATCTCTACTGGATAACACAATCTGAATGACGTGTGCACCCATGACTGGCTTACCATTGCTACCGACAATGTTGTTTCTATTTTAAATGTGTAATATAGCCATCCGTGTGCACTTATTTTACCCCAAATAATAATCTATTATTATTTTTTGGATCTTGGCAGGAAATGTAAGGAAAAGGTAAGGAAGAGTAGAGTAACGAGAGTAGACTGGAGTAAACTTAACTGAAAGTGAGCCTTTATTGTGGCTGGTGACAAGGAGTGCAGACAAGGCAGAAACGCAGTGACAAACTAAACTATGACTAAACTGGGAAAGTAAAACTAGGAAAAAACTATGAAGACACAGGAAACCATAACTATGAATACTAAGACTGGCTGTGACGACATGGAGGGTGGGAACACAGACGACGCGACACAGACTACATGAAGTGGCCACACATGGGAGCACAGCTGACACACATAAACCTAATGACAGGACAGGAGAGGTGAAACTAAATACACCGACATTGAATACAGACTTTCAAAGTAAAACAGGAAACATGGAGATTAGACATGACATGAACTAAACATAACCACGCAGACATGACGCATGAACCAGGGAGACTTAGTACAGGGGGAGACAACAAGACTAAACAGCAATCTAGAAATTAACTAGGTGAACTAAGCGAAGGCACAAATGAATACAAAAGATACATAAAACTCAAACACTGGGTTGCTCGACCCAGGACCATGACAGATACAGTTTTAAAAATGCAGTAAATTTTTCTCCACAGATACTCAAAATTAAAAAAACAAAAACAAACAAGAAATGGGAAGCAAAGAAAGCAAAGGAACAGTTTCTGATGTTAGTCATCTCCAGTACAGCAAAATAGTCAGGTTTCTAATAATATTATTGGCGATATGTTAAGGTGTGCTTATCCTAATGTTTCCTAATGATTATTTTGGATAGTGTTGTGTGGTTGGTGGTCGCCTAGTAATCTGTCTGTTAAGTCTGATGTCATTAGCTATTTATATGCTTCTTCGGTTCACAAAATCGAATACTTACCGAGGCACCACTGACAAATAAATGGCCCACATGCTTTCATCCATACTTTTTCCTATACTTATCCAATTCAGGGTCATGAGGGGCTGGAGCCTATCCCAGCTGTCAAAGTAGGAGAAGCAGGGTACACCCTGGGCAGATTTCAATTCTGTCATGGGGTAACCCATAGAGACATACACCATTAGATTTACCAAACCCAGTGCATGTCTTTGGAATGTGGGAGGAAGTCGGAATATCCGGAGAGGACCCGTCCAGATATGGGAAGAACAAAAAGCCCCCAACTGGGTTTAAACTCAGGACCATCTTGCAGTGTCTTGTCAGTGTTAACCACTGCACCACTGTGCCAGCCACAAATACTTTTAGATCCACTAAAATGATCAGTAGTTGACCTCCCTGATATTTCAATAAAGTTTAAACAAGGTATTAAACAAGGTTTTATGTATATTATAACAGTTATGTCTGAAGTATTTCTAGAAAACTAAAACATATACCTTAGACAGATTTTATTCTTCTTTAATCACCAATTTGTAAAGTCATCCTTTAAACTGTTTAGGTTGAGACATTTATCTTTTTGCATATACTTAGAAATGTCAGTGCAAAGAAACACATGCATTCATTTTTCTCTGCTTATTAAAGTCAGGGTTGCAGGGGTGCTATAGCTTACCCAAGCTGTCATGGGGCATGAGGTGGGGTATGACCTGGGCAGAGGGAAAGACAACCATTTGCACTTACTGTATATTCCCTTTAGAGTCACCAATTAACCTAACATGCATGCCCTCCAGGCACTCTGACTTCCTGGAGGGAACCCCCACAGACACAGGGAGAACATGCACACTCCATAGACGAAGGCCCCAACCGGCCAGTGGATTTGAACCCAGTCCTAAACAAAAAGCTAAGCCCAAGCTCAACTAATTCAACTAATCAGCTCATATAAACAGTAAACAATTAGAATGATGTGTTTTTAAGCTGAAAGCAAAGTACCTAAACCCTGTGCAGCAAGGTATTGTTATGATCCAGAGCGAAACAACTGGGTCTGCTTTCATCAAGGTCATCAGGATGTTTGGCATCATCCTCATTATACTGTAAAATTCATGCGACTGCTGTTGTATAAGAGGCTTGTAGACTGATTCACTAAAACGCCCAAACAATTACTTTCCTGCTGGGATAAATAAATTATCACAACATGTAAGCATTTCTACTTGGAGACGGTGCTGAAATATCACCTCAGATCCAGAGTTTACAAGGCAAGATTCAGATCTATAGTAACAGCCATTTCTAACTCTCTCTTATTTAGCACTATCCCTTAGGCATAGCAGTTGATTTATATTTTACATTTCAAAACATCATACATCATTAGATGTAATGTGTGCAGCATTCAGACACGAGGCCCCTGGCACTCCTTTCCACACTGGTTGACTGGCAGAGTAAACGGCTGGCTGAATGGCTGGCTGTCATTTTTTAGAACATCTGAGCTGGCATTTATCCAGAAAATCTCTTGTTGTTTTTGCCCCCTTTGGGTATTTGCTGAGCAGTAATACGGAATATACACTTCCTGAAAATACAGATAAAAAATTGTTTGTTTGTTTCAGACACATCAAGGTGGAAAGGCTGGCTGGTAAAAAGCCAGAGTTTGAAATGCCTCCAAAAGAATCTTTTTTTCCCCTCCAACAGATACATCAAAGTACAGAGACGAAAGCGCTTTGATATGAGAGGCAAAAACCAAATGATGCTCTCTTCTAGCTTTCCGTTTTATTCCTACATTAGGAAATAGCACTTCTTTTCATGCATCAGTCTTTTAAAAACTTTTAGCTAAATGGCTGACCAAGAATCATTTGAAGATTTGAAGATTCATTTTTGGATAGAGAAAAAAGTTGCTTGTTATTCATTTCTTTAGACAAAGACTGAGAATATGATAAGATGGAAACAGTGTTTGTTTCATTCTTTCCCTCCAGACACTCTTCGTAACCTCCTCTCTTTCTGTACATTTCTCTAAACTACAGGCCTGTCAAGAAAAACTCTTTCTATTGCATTTTTCCAAACAGTTGTCCACAGCTCCTCATCTCCTCATTCCTCCATCATTTCTGCCTCCCTCTGCGATTCTCTACTACTGACTTTTTTTTGCCTGATTGGAAACTTTCTCTTGCTTATTTGATATCTTAGTGTGAGTGCACCCAAAAAGCATCCACAAAAGCAGCTGCTTACACACAGTGCAGTAAAGCGATTGGGATGGAAGAAAGACTTTTTCACACAGAGAGCAAGAACTCAGAAAATACAAGAAACAAAAATTCAGAAACTGAAAATAATGAGTACACATTCCTTCAGACCCCCGATAGAAAGAAAGCAGAGGGGGTTTCGCCTTCTCTATCACATTTAAAAAACTTCCCTTCATGCTCTTAAACTAACTTTTCCTACCGCAAAGTCAAGTCAGAGCATAGATTTACACAGAAGCTTGTCTACTTGTCAAACTAGCTCTGTTAAATTGACATTGTGGAGCTCAGGTTGCCCTGCTGGGATTGTGATGTGAGGATGTGGGCATTTAATGCAGTGTCTGGTCTCAGTCAAATTATCTTGGCACAGCAGCTAGAGGTAAATTACCTCTGTTCAATAAGGAATAATGCAGTTTCCAGAAACTTCAAAGATCTCTTATCAGTGTTATGTCAGCTGTGTTGCGTGGCTAGGCACATACAAATGTGAGAAAAATATGTCATTTGTTAATGCTTGGTGCCATCATTTTGGACCTAACTGGAAATGTTCTTTTATTTTATTATATGTGAAGTTTAGCACCAGTGCTCCAATCACCAATTATGAATCATTCAAGCATAGAAAAAAACACCTAACTCATAAGATGAACCAGTCGGGCGCTTAAATAAAACAGACGATGTAGCAAAGAACCAGTTTCAAATTGTGTCTTTAGTGTCTTTAGGTACTTTGGTACCAGTTTATCACAAAACACGTTTTTTTTTTCCCAATTTCTTTAGTTTGACAGACTTAAAATAAAATTTGTGCATCATCAGGGTGATTCTAAAAGTCATAGGATGTCCAGTGTTCTCAAAAAAATGAAACTGAACATGTGGAGGGCAAAAAAGAAGAATACTGGTGGCTGCCAGCACTACTCCTCAGCCTTCTAGTAGCTGCACCTGTGGGATAAATTTAAAAATCCTACATTGTCTCATTCACAAACTTGGGTGGCAACACCACTCGCCTGCTTGACAAAGGGATGACAATACCCCATCAGCCTTTTATGGTGGAGGGGTAAAAACTGTAGGCCTACAATACAGCAGATGAACATTATCTGAAAGGTCATGTCTTTAACAAATAAGAAAAAATCCAGAAAACACCTGACATGGGACGAAGGACCTGAAAGATTCAATATGTACAGAGGAGGTCAGAACTACAACAGTGAGCGTTTACAGCCATCTGTCAAACATGGTGGAGGCTCTGTTGTGGTTTTCAAAATAGATGGAATTATTAACACAGATGTACCATCGGATTTTGATCCTTCATGCAAAACCATCTGGAAAGTGTCTTATTGGCAATGACTTTATTTTTCAGCATGACAACGACTGGCCACGTGTGTGTCATAGAGCACCTACTGTAATGTGTGGGTGCAGTAGATTTAATACAATTTGTACTGCGCTTTTAAGCAAAGGTGAACATGGGTTTTCATGCAAGGATGCACGAGCTGGTTTTCATCCTCCTGGCAAGATACTCATAAGCAATCCTCTTTTGAAAAGGCACAAATAAAACATGTTTTCTTTTCTACAATAAAGGTTTATTCCTTAGATATTGCCATATTTATAAATGGTTGTGGACAGTGGAAGACAGTACTGTGGGAGTATTTAAATGTCAAATTTACTTATGTGGGCTGCTCTTTGTGATAAATGGGCATTCAGTTCTGTGGTTGCTACTAGTGTGTATGATTGGAGTCAGTCCACACATACACATGTGAGAAGGTGTTAAAACTGATGTTTCTGTTTGTCTAATTTGCACAGATTTCTTAAAGGACACCGTGCTAATCAGGCTTTGATATGATGCAGTCAGCTTTGCTGTTTGCATAGTTCCAACTGTGCAAATTTTAAAGAGGAGCAGTTATGTTGTTTTGTTTAACATCCCCACATAGGAACCTAAATGTCCACACAGCTATGGATGCAGAAATACTCTGCAAATACCAATGTAACTGCAAGGATTTAACTGTATTTGTGAAAAACCTCAATAGAGGAGACAGTTTATTTAACTTTAAGCGGACTTTATCTTAACTTCCACGAATTGAGCTTACTAATCTCAGTAGTGGACATACCTTATAACTGTCACGAAAACATGAAAAGCCATCTGTGAGTTTGTCTTACTTTGGCTAAGCAGAAAAAAATGTCCAGCTCTCAGAGAACTGAACTAATTCTCTTATCACCCAATGAGTCAGCATGCTTTACATATTTTTAGCCTTGTGGCCAATTGCAGCTCAGCATAGCACCTGGCCTGGCTTTGAATTTATAACTTTTTTTCCTACAGAGGACCACAAGATTGCAGCAGCAGCAGCTGAAGATGAGTTGTGATGCTAGATCGACAGCTGACAGATTAGCGTCAGAATGATTTGTCACACAAAGAGCCACCTAAAATCACAGTTTCCTCTGATGCTTCCAGTATTTTTCAAATCATAAGATTTTCTCTTTGTCACGGTCCTCTCTCTGGCTTTCTTACTCCGTTAGCTCATACTTCCTATCATGAAACCGTCTTTGGATTTATAGAAGAATGTTTATGTTCCAATCCGATTTAAATTTCAAAGAATTTTTGGCTCCCTGAAGATGGGAGGAGGAAAGAAAATGGAGAAAAGAACACAAGAATGAAAATAAATAGACTCTGGTATTGAGAAGAAATGGTGGAAGAGAAAAGACGAGGTGGTGAAAATAAAGAGTAACTAGGTGGTGTGTCAAACAGTAAGTAACAGTGAGGGGTTTTTTTTGGGTTTTTTTAAAAAGATGCTATAAATGAACAGAACTGAAAGTGAAATATGATTCATAGAATTGTCTTAAGGGAATACTGATTTCCAGTTTATGAATATGTAAAGGTTGTTTTTTTATATTCCGTGAAAGGCGGCTATGTGTGGGTCAGAGAAGGCAGGTATAGTGAAAAAAATGATGATAGAAAGAAAACGAGGGGGACAGAAAAGAGTGAAAAAAAAACAACTAAGCTGCAGAAAGAAATTCTAATTATTTCTCGAGTTTTATTATTCAAAAATTCTGCCAGCTGCACATTATTGTGATGAGCAGCATTACTTTGCAGAAAAGAGAAAAGAAGAAAAATATCACTTTAAAAAAAACTTTTTACCAAGTAGCACTGTGGTTCATCATATCACCATAGGAAATAAGGCTGGGTACATGTCCTGCAGGAAAACAGACACGCAGTCTTAACATGCAAACTTAAAGGGTCCAGCTGACCAGCACATTCAAACCAAGACAGTTCATGCCTTTTTAGGATTGTGATTTTGTGATTTTTTTGCATGACATTAAAAATGTGGTTAACATTTTAGTAACCCAAACTGTCGCTTTTCAACACTGACTGACACAGAGGAGGTGGCCGGGCCATTTGACCTCAGTAAATCACATGATAGGGTGGAGCTAGGTTTCACAATGGGTTCGCCTGAAACCTTGACTGATTTGACCCACACCCGTTTTCACACCTTGGATCATGTGATCAGATAGAGGATCTATAGGGGGCCCACAACCCTCTTGTGGACACTCCCATAGGGCTTAAATCTGGGACTCTCCACCAATTACTCATAGAACTGAAGACGCTTCTCGGGTGAAAGGTGAAACGTCTTCAAGAAACTTAAAGAAGTTCAGACGTTTTCTTTCCAAGCTCCTTAGACTCACTGATACATGATTTTAAGACTGATACTGACAATGATAATTAAAAGAAAAAAAAGAGACCAAAGGAGTTATTAGAACCCCTCTCCCACACCGTCTAACCTTACTGCACAAGAAGATTATTTCTGATTGGATCACATAAAAACTCACCGTGCCTTTCTACACAACTAATTACTTCTGACTGGATTTTGTCTCTCTAGAATATTTTGGTCTTGTTCTTAGTTATTGACAAAAATATCAATACATTTTATAATGATTTTTTTTTAGCATTTATTGGATAGTTTTACTGAAGTTTGACAAGAAATCAGGGACAGACAAACAGCAAACAGCTATGGATCAGAATCAAACCTGGGCCAATACTCTCCAGCCGTGTGGCATATAGTCACCGAAAAACCCACTGAGCTAAATTGACAGCCTTTATTGTAGTTTTAGTCCTTGCACATTAGTTTTTATTTAGTTATTGTCTTGTTTTCATCATAAAAATGCCATTGACAAAAACAATGAAGAAAATTATTAGTTGACCCAATTAGCACTGTTACACAGACTTTGTTCTTTTGTTTGTATACATCCTTTACTACTAAAGGCATTTTGTTTTTGTGTTGATGTTTTTCTCATCTGAATCTCACAATCCATCAAAGTGGTTTGCTCTTTTATCAGTCAGAACTAGGTATCTCTTACTTAGCTAAATATTGTCCAGTGTACAGTAGCTGGTGCTATGTTCATGTTTTTTTTTTCTTGGTTTCTGACCACCAAGTGTCAAGAGTGATTTGTGACAGAAGAATAGCAGCAAGAATGAAGGGAAGATTTACAAGATAGTAGCGAGACCTGCTATGATGTACGGCTTGGAGACAATGTCACTGACAAAAAGACACGAGGAAGAGCTGGAGGTGGGAGAGTTGAAGATGTTAAGATTTTTACTGGGAGTGACCAGGATGGATAAGATTAGAAATACAGAGTACATCAGAGGGACGGTTCAGGTTGACAGGTTTGTAGACAAAGTTAGAGAGGCAAGGCTGAGATGGTTTTCGGAGGGATTGTGGATATACCAGAAAAAGGATGTTGAAGATGGAATTATCATGCAGACAAAAATGGGAAGATCACAAAGAAGGAGGATGAGGAGAAAAAAGAAGAAGAAGAAGAGATTTTCACATGTAGAATCTTCCTTCTTTTAGTTTTAGCAATGATATTGTGTAAATTATCAAATTAATTTCTTAGATCTGTTTTTGTGTATGAATACTTTTTGCTCTACCATATGTCCATACTTTTAGCAGTACTGGTCAGCATATCAGAAAAGCCAAAGTCAGTACGGTACTGATAAAAGTATAAAATAATTTCGTGTCTAAAAGAGTTTTTGTTAATTTTTCATATGTGAAAAATGGTTTGGTTTCAGTGCCTGTTGCACAGGTGAATCTTTGTTTTGTGCATGAAGAGGGATGAAAATGATGTTTGATGTGAAAATTGTGGTCAAGAAAAAAATGTAATGTTTTTTATTAATCAGCTTTATAAATGCCAGTACCATTAGATCAGTAAATATTTGACATTTGATAATATAGGGCTCTACTTTGCAGCTCATGTTTCAGTAAAGATTCAATTTTTGCCCGCTCACCCAGCAGGCTGTGAGTGTGCATACATTCAGGTGAAGTGAACACTCAAGTTTGTGAAAGCAATAACATGAGAACGAAGCAACATAGGAGCTTCAAATTGATGCCATAGGTGTATCTGCTAGGAGGCTGAGGGCTACCACTGGCTTCCTCTGGTATTTTCTCACCCTTGTTTTGGATGATAGCCATTAGATTTGTCTATTTTTTCTTTCTCTCTTTCTTTTTCTCTCTCTTCGTCTTTTCGTCTGAACTTGTCTCTGTGCTTGTGCATTTAAAAGAAGGATGCAGCCGAATGCCAGTGAAGAGGGAGAGAACAGGGGAAAATGCCAGGGTAGTTTTGATGATAGAAGTGGAACAAGAAGAGAAGGGAGTGCAAAAGATGAAGAGAAGAGGGCAAGAGAGACAATACAAGCGGCAAGACAAACTAAGGGGTAAAGAGTATGACTGAAGTTGAACAGGGGAGAAGTGAGTACAGAGGATTTGAGGAGATATGTTTTAACAGGTGCAGACAGCAGTGAAAACTGGAAATGATGGTTTGATCCAATGAATCCCTGCAGCTTTCCTGATAAAATGTGATCAAATTGAAAGGTAATTCCATGGTTTCTGGTACTAAAAGGCTCCCAAAGTAGATAAAGCAAAAAGAGAAACGGGGTAATAGGAATGGATGAATGGATGGATAGAGAGATGGATAGATGGATGGGTGGATTGACTGATGGACTGATTGATGGACAGATTGGCTGATTTTATGGCACAGCATTTTTCATACCTCTCTTATCTTTCAGTTCTGCATGTGACACTGTGCGTAGGATCTGACTGTCTGAGTCATTTTTAAGGTCTGAGCGCTTGAATCATGCTAACACTGACTAATGTTGAATCTTGTTATTTTCCAAGCAGAGCTAATTTCTCATTGCAGCCTTTGTCACAGCCTGAGAATCACGTTCATTTTCACCATCTTTTGTGTCTTCATTCTCTTGTCATTTTAGCACAGGGTTACTTTGAATATTTGAAAACAGCAGTAAATAAGTCTTTTCCTGCCCAATAACATGAAATGACATGTTATTGACTTTGCCAGGTGCTGGGATTGCTGCCTTTCAAAATGTTTTTAAGTTGTGCTCATTCTTTGTTTTAGCACAATAACTCCTGGCAGGCTTTCAAGTCACCATCTGTGCCCCCAGCCACCTTCAACCATTACTCACATTAACTTGTGTTTTCAAAGTTAATGATCCTCTCCAGTGATGTTTAAAGACATGCGAAACACTCTGCCTCAAATATTGCATGTAAAAAATACTTTGCTGCTACAAATGAAACACTAAAAGCCAACTAACAACACATGCTGTTGATCTTCATATTAAAAGGATGAAATATTTTAAGACTGCAGGCATCAAGTAATGCTTGAATATGTGTTTTTTTCAAAAAAAAGGCACAGTACTCTAGCTTGTCCAGCATCTCTGTCTTCGCCTGAAAGCAGAGTGAAGGATTACAGTTTCAACAGAAGGGTGGCAATCAATCAAACAAGGATGAGTAAGGGTGTGGAGGAGGGGGATCTCTCTCATCAGTCATATTTCATACCCCAGTGAATAAGTTCAGCAAGAACCTTCATGTTACATTTACCTCTTCATTGTACTTTTTCTGCTTTATTGCTTCCAAAAAATAGCTTTATTGCTATTTTATCCTTCAAATTCTGCAAAAACAGGCAAAATCAGCAACACAATAAACTGTCAAATCCAACATAATCACAGCTGCTTGTATAGTCGAAGGGGATTTGCAGGGATGTTTCACTTCTACATTCTCGGTCATGGTGATCTGCAGGTTTGTATCCAGACACATTAATTGAGCTGTTTTTCTGCTGTTGGTTTAAATGGAGCAGAGCTTTTCTTTCCTCCAACATGTATCAATGCAACAATTAAATAACAGTGTTCTAATTAAGGATTAAGAGCTCTGTACTGAATGCTGAGTGATCATTAGAGCCAAAATTGTGAACCTTTGTTGTGCTGTTATCAGCCAGGGTGATTTCTTATTTTTATTTCTACTAGCTACTAATGACTAATGAAATTGTTTCATTTTTAATTTCCTGAAGGTGTTGAAGAGATGTTTTGACAAGGTCAGGCATGGCACAGAGTAGCAGGTGTAGACACAGTGAGGCCAGACAGGGGGAGGGAAGAGGTCACTTCGCTGTACAGAGGACAGTGGTCGTAGGGTTATCCAGTAGGATCATTTATTCATTATTTTTTTCAAAGTTGGAAAGAGTTACCGTATAATTCAAGTATAAATTCTAGTGTTTTCATGCATATTCCATTAAAAGCCAAACTAGAATTCTTCCTGTCACATTTGCTCTTTGGTAGATTTGTAAATGTGGATAAAGCTTTTCAAAAAGAAAGCACTGACAATTATAAATCGAGTAATAACAAGCCATCTTATCAGACTGTCGGCGAACACTGTGCGGTCTGAGTGAAGTGCAGAACATTGACGTGATCACAATCAAAGTATTCCATCAGTAGCTCATCAAAAGCCCTGCTCACCTGGCACCTCAACTATTATCACCAGGGGACCTTATGGTCAGGATCAGGTTGATTTAGAACTTTCACCCTAACATTGGCGTTTTACACAAGTTCAACTGATTTCATCTGAAGGTTGATCTATGGTTGCCAGCCAGCTAACACATTAATATAACAATTGTTGAGTCTGTTCAGCACAGCAAAAGATTCGTATCTATCTCATTATGCTTTGAGATTTCTTTTTTTTAATGGATTTCATCTTGGGTTTTTTTTTTTATTATTAGTGAGACCTGTGTGGTGACACGTAATTTGCACTCTTTCCATTCCTTCTCCTTTGCCACTGCAGCCTACATAGTTCTCCTGAAGAGGGGTTTCAAGAGACTTTTGAAGGCTTGAGCAATTATAAAAATGATTAGAAGTCCCCAAGTAACACCAGCTCCATGTGAATAGGGGTTACATCTACTGGCCTGCTTTAAGTGGTCTTTTTTCACCACGTTGGTCTTGATCTTTGCAGCTGAGTGTAAAGCTGGGTGATGATTCTAACTTGGTCGTTTTTGTCTTTCTATGTCTGTGAGCAGACATGAATCTAGGTGTATTTAAAATATGTGTATATGCACATGTGCATTGATGAGTGTGTGAAGGTGTCCTTCCCTCAGGCCTGTGGGTGGATGTGACTGTGGAGGCTTTTAATGTTCACACCTTGTCAAAAATCTTTCAGTTACAGCACAGAAACACGTACCCAGACACACAAGCACACACACACACACACACACACACACACACACACA
>NW_005188084.1:58377-64200 GCF_000239375.1 Pundamilia nyererei | reverse complement strand
AAGTAGAATTGGGCTGAAAGATCTATCGCTTTATCACCTATTCAGGTTGTAAATCGTGTTTTTAAAAAGTAACTAAGTAACTAAGTAATTAATTACTTTTGAAAATAAGTAATCAGTAAGGTAACGGGATTACTTTTTGGGGGAAGTAATCAGTAATTAGTTACTGATTACTTTTTTCAAGTAACTTGACCAACACTGGTGAGGGGTGAGGGGTGGGGGTCTCCTAATTCTCACTTCCTCTCTCTAATCCACCCCTTTCTCTGCTCTTCTTCCTCCCCCCGCTCTCACTGTCTCAGAAGCATAGAGAATCAGTTTTAATGGTTTGTCAAATAGTGCCTTTCTCCCCCACAGTGGATCGGTGATGTGGTGTTTGTGTTAGCTGCGTGCGCCTCTATCTGTATGTATGTGTGTGTATTTTAAAGGGAAGCTTGGCCTACTTTAGCCCAGTGGTTTTCTCTGTTGATATTGCCCATAGCGCCGGATTATACGCTTTTCAATGTGGTCAAACACACACATTCACACTCATAAAACAATACACATGTGCATGCCGTACGCACACACAAAACAATGCAAATACACAGACACAGGAAATGACAAATATATGCATACAGGTTCGAGTTTGTTTAGACACAGGCCACGTAACCAGATACACATGCAAACACATATGTCCAGGTAGCGAGTCACGGATCACAATAAGTGTTTTTGTAGTTCCAGAATTGATAATAAACTATCAGGAAAGTGTCTATGTTGATTTAAATGTAATGTAGCTGCAGTTATTTAATGTTTTTCTAGACTTACTGACTCAAAATGTCCCAAGTCACATTTTAACACCAGCTAAGCCAAGCATAAGCACTTTATCTGATTCACAACCATAGTCAGTTTAGAGTCACCAACCCAAAATGCATGCTTTTGGAGTGTGGGTGTAGGAATCCTACACAAGCACAGGAAGAAAATCTAAACTTCAAAGCATTCATCAAGATAGTCTGTGCCCAGTTAACTGAGATGGTCCCTGGGTCATTCTACCCTGCTTCCCCTGGTGTTACCCATGTACTGTCAAGCCTTCATTTGTGATGTTCCTGTTTAGTTATCTCCTGTATTAATTTGGTAGCTTATGTCCTGTGTGTTTAGTGTTCAGTTGTACTTTTCCCAACCTTACTTCCCCAATGAGTTTCAGCTGGGTTCCCCCCTGTTTCCAGTCTCCCTAACTACTTTGTCTCACTGGCTTTTGTAGTGTGACTCTGTTTTCATGGTCGTTGTTTCCTTGTAGCCTTCAATAAGAGGTAGTTTAGAGTTGATACGACACTAATTGCGCGTAGGTGTTTTAAAATAATGTTCTTAAATGTAAAAATTGAGAAGACTTGGAATATCTCACTATCTATACTATATACAGTAATATCATAAAAAGAATCTGGGGGAATCTCTGTGCGTAAAGGAAAAGGCTTAAAATCAGAAATGGATGCACATAATCTTTGGGCACTCAAGCAGAAATGCACTAAAAACTGGCATGATTCTGGAAATCACTGCATGAGGTCAAGAACACTTTCAGAAATCATTGTCTGTCAACCATCCACCAAGCTTAAAGCTCTGTCATGCAAAGAAGCCGTGAACATGATCCCAAAATCCTGCCATCTTTTCTGGGCTGAAGCTCATGTAAAAAGTGTTGAGACAAAGACTAAAAAGGGATACTTGTGTGCATATGGCTTGTTATCGGCGATCAGAAGCCTGCATCCCTGAGTGCATTATTGCTAATAACACTGACAGCTCGTAAATCTGGAAAGTCAGCGTCAGTGCCAAAAAAGTATATATACAGATGACATCTCCTTACAGATTTCAGCAAGACTATTACATCTATTACAACAGCATGGCTTTGTAGTAGAAGAAGTAGAAGAGATCCAGACCTTTTACCAATTGAAAGCATTTGACACATAATGAAATTAAACTAAACAAAAAAGACCCAGGACTAGTGAGCAGCTAGCGTCCCATGTCAGACAGTGCCTCATGTCCCAGACATCAAATTAGCCAATATTTTCATTAATATGACAAATTTTCTCAGTTTAACGTTTGACAGTCATTGTTACATTCTATTGTTGATAAAATATGACTTTATGAGATTAGCAAATCGTTGCATTCTGTTTTATATACATTTTTTTAAACGCAGCCCAGCTCTTGTGGAATCGGGGTTGTACATATTCAACTTATTTTCATCTTTAACTTTCTTTTGTCTTCAACTCTATCATGCATGTTTATGCATGTGACATCGTTTGTGTGATTTAACAAATTTTTGTGCCAGTGCCCATATTAGCACACTCAGTGAGCCTGCTAGTTTTGTATATTAATAATCGCTGTTTTGAGCCAAAGTTATTATTGGTTTGCAGTGTCTTAAATTCCTTTTTTGTTTGAGGCAACCCCATCTGGTGGCTGGAACAGAAACAAGGGCTACCTGGAGGGTGCAGCTGGAGCAATCCAAGCTGCTACAGATAGTGCTCCTGCTTTGTTTTATTCAGCTCCATAATTGGCATTTGCATGTGTTTCGGCTTAGTTTTGAACTTTGTATTTATTTGTATTTATTGTTTTCTTTTAAATTTGTACATTTTTGACATCAGCAAGTTTTTACTTGTAGAGGTTGGAGGTGCGCTGAGCTCGTCGTTCTCCCTGTCAGGATGATCCCACACCGTCTATTTGGCCCTCAAACTAGTTATGAGCAATCTCTTCGTGAGACTGTGAAATTTATGTGGAGTCATGGTTGAAGCACCTTATGCTGTGAGTGTGGATGTGTCTGATGCTTCTAGCAATATAACTCAAGTACAGCAGCTGTATGTGTTTTTATATGTGGCACTATGCCTAATCGTAATGATTGTACACCTGTAAGTATTTTGATTGATGGGTTCTTATAGCTGGACTGTGCTGTATTACAGAAAATGAAAAAAGATAGATTGGGTATACGAAGGTAGGGAAACAAAGGAGAGAAGTAACAGTCTGGAACAGAGAGACAAGAGGGGGAGAATCATGAGAGTTAAAAGAGAAATGTGAAAGGTTAAAGTCCAGTTTGAATGCATGTTTATGTATCCACCCTGTAGCTCTCTCCACATAAACCTATTTTTAGTTTTCAGTTCAGTTAACTCTGACTGCTGACAGTGACAAGGACTTTTTACTTGTACAGTAGCTCCACAGTATGTCGTTCACTCTGCCTTACTGACAGTTGGCAAGTCTCAGCAGATGTTCAGACCAAAATGTAATCCTCCTCAAAAAATGTGAAAGTACAGTGTGTTCTAATACTCCAACCAGAAAGATGATGAAAATGAATCAGGAAAGCTTGTTTGAGATAGGTCCGTGGTTTGAAATACTTGTCAGATAACAATTAGTGGGTATACTGTATACAATGAAATATATTAACTTAGATTTGGGGAAGGAATCCTCTCCCAAAGCCAATGCCAGTGGCCTGTTTTGCATTTTAAAAGAACGTAGGCTGGATCTGGTCTAAAGTTTAATGGGTTCTTCCTTTTATCAATTCTCATTTCTCCACCAGGTTTCATGGAATTCAGCTTTTTAGTTTTTATAGCTAGACAGAAAGAATCAAAGAGCGCTGAAAAATGCTTCTGCTTTGACTCTACCTTGGTAGAGAAACAATGGAAACAATGTGAATAACTGAATTACCAGTCATTAAAAGTAATCCGGTTGATTGATTTGCCAGCACAGTACAAACAAGTTCAGGTCATGATTGTACCGGCAGAGGCGATGGGTGGTTTAACAGCCCACTTTGTTAATTCCCCCATGACGAGCGATAACGAGGAACAATATCTGCCTGGAAGTTAGGGTAAACGCACAGTACTGAATGATACCTACATTCATATTTTCTCTGTCTGCATCCTATACATAAGGCTCATCAACAACTGTCACTGAAACAGTCTCAGCAACAACAAAAACAAAGTGGTGATGTACTAAAGAACACACAAGAGTAATAAAAAATTCCATCTTTATTTAATCGGAAATTCAATCATTGTTCTTTTTTCTGTTTACTTAAATTTAGTCTTTCGTGACATGGATAAGCAGATTTGCCAAGAGACCCTATGTTTGGCACAAATCCATAACTTAAATTAACAACCTTCAACTCTTTATTTGTTTATTTGTTTGTTAAAGTGGCTCACATTACAGATGAAAAAGAGCCAAAGTTAGGCTTTGAGCCTGTTTTATTTTAACTTTTCGCCACTGCCACATTTCTTTTTACACTTTTTTCTCCTTTTTGTCCTTTTTTAGCAGCTCTTAAGCCTAGATTATTATCCGTTACAGACACAGGCAGCTGGACACCCGACCTCTGTACTGTAGTAGTCATTCCTGTCACACTTCTTGAAATGAACTCAAGGCCCACATGTGTAACTGCCGCATTGTAATGTAAATTCTGCATCATCACAAAAAACGTGCAGGCGCATTGTCTTCACTATCTGATGATGAAATTTACATCATTTGGACTCACAAATGCAGAAAGTAAAATCCAAGCTTCAGATGTCGGCTCCTGAATTAAAAAGAAAAGAAACACTGTTGTATGTTACATAGCACAGCATGTTGTAGAGCGCTAACAGGAAATAACTTGAGAGTAGAAAGCATGATAGGCAGTAATGGCCTTTGCACAGATAAATTGATGACCGTATTACCGTGTCCGCAACTTAAATCCAAAGGTCCTCAGAAAATTGTAATAAAGTAATATATATGTATACTTTAAAAAATCAAACAGGGTTATGGACCTATTTTCTTCAGCATTTATTTTTTAATCGGGACTATTTTGGTATAAACATAGTTTTTGTGCCTTTGATTTTAGCTGTATTTTGTTATGAAGGAACATCATATGGGGTATTTAGGAAAGAACATAATCCCAGTACCTCCTTTCTAAATAAGGATTTCTTGTAATGATTCTCATTTTCTCTGACAGCAAGTTTTCATTTTGTAAGTCACCATTTGTTGAGTTTTAAGCCAAAACAATAAGTCCTTCGTTGTTACGCAAAAAAAGACAATGCTGAGTGACAGATGCATTTTACGCAATGTTTATGACACAGCAACAATATATGAGGTTGAGGAGGTGCGAAGGGTGCAATGCACATTATGCCTCGATAGACTTGGAACCAAGGTTGTGTGTGTTTGTGTGAGTGAGACGGAGACAGAGAAATAGAAAGTACTTTAGTCTGAAGGACCTAAAGCCTTGGCTAACAGCCAGAAGTCTGGATACCCATAAACCCTTGCTGATGCTGCTGATGCTAGGCAGAACAGGCTTTTCAAAAAAGCAGTCAAACCTCTGTGACCAGATTTAAACTTTATGTCCCTCCAGATGAAATCTAACAGTGAAATCCAGCATCTAGAGTTTGCTTGGTAAACCTCCACAACCCCAACATTATGTTCAAGTAAAACATTTTTTTTTATTGCAATTACTGGATGAAAAGTCTCTGCCAACAACACGACTTGCTTTAAAAGAATTTTTCACTTGAGTCAGAGTTAGTCGTTTTACGGTCCATTGACTAGATGTATTACCTTATCTTACCATCGAGAAGCAAATCAGTGCTTTTATCAAGTGGAACCACCTTTTAGAACCTCACTGTTTCAAGCTGATATTCACGTTCAATAAAACATCATGTTCCAAGAGCCCACTTGAAGCAAACAGTGACCCATGTTAAGACCAGATTCACAGTTAGAAAAACACTGGTCTACAACCCAGTGAGATGTGGCTGGGTGCCAGCTGCCTACTCACTGCTCCTGTTCCTTACCACAGCTTAGACAAATTGGTCCCTGTGGGATTTCGTGAAGCTTTGTACCTATTGTGACCTAAAGTCATGGTGA
>NW_005188084.1:52533-58357 GCF_000239375.1 Pundamilia nyererei | reverse complement strand
CCCCCCCCCCCCCTAAAAAAAAATTAAAGTAATTTGCATTTTTAATATAATTACAATACAATTGTAATAATTGGTGTGGATTGCAAGTCAAGGAAAATAAGGAAAAAACATATGGAGACAACATTTGTGGAATTCAAGGGGGAATTTAATTTGTACTTTAATTATGTGACACTGAGAAAGATATCTATCTATCTATCTATCTATCTATCTATCTATCTATCTATCTATCTATCTATCTATCTATCTATCTATCTAGATAAATGATTTGCTCTGATAATTAAATCAATTTTCGAGGTAAATAGAGACATTTTGCTGATGTGCTTGTTGATGTTGTGCTTGATAAAAACCTTCCACTGCACAGTCATTAGTCACTGTGGTGTCAGGTGCATGTAATTTAACAATTTTGCTGTCGATTTGAAGTGGAAATTCTATAGTTGAACCATTGGTGGGATGGAAATGCATTGGTTGTTTTTGTTACATACCTGTGTACACATGGGCTAGCACAAAAGCACACAGACTAGACCGTCTGTGGTTGACAGACAGCTTGACAGACACTTTGGGATTTTCTAGGCTTCAGGCTCAAGTTTAAGGGAATTGCTCTGCAAGGTGTTGCTTGAGGACGCCAGAAAATCAGTAGGGTTCATACTCTCTTATTGCTTGCATAAAGCACCACCGATTGCCAAAGGGCCCTTTAGCAAGGCATACAACTCCTCAGAACACTGCAGCAGTGCTACAGTATACATCTGAACTGTGGCACAGCAGTATCTCAGCGGGTAACTTACACCGAAGATCTTTAATTTACCTTTAGAATAACATCTCTTTGTCTATTTCTTAATTTGATTAAGAAAATGTTTTCAGACCTGTGAAAACAAATATTTCTTGAAAACCAACTTTCTCTTCTCTTCTCCTCAAAAACAAGCAACAGAACAGCATTAAACATCTCAGGTATACTTTTAAGGGCCAGTGTTTAAAAGTAATGTTTTTTAAAAGATTGCTTAAGGCCAAAATAGCTACCCTTGAGTAGACTGTCAAACTATTCCATTGCCACGGGTCTAAATTAATCTAGCAAATTACATGTCCCTAAGTACAACTATATATCTTCATTAACAGTGTAACACATTATCTGTGGTTACATTCGATGACATTTATCATATTGTCCCAACAATGTCTTTGCTTGTAGTTTTGATCATGATTTCATGAGTTATAAGAATTCAGAATGATTACAGTAGTTTATTAAGTGTTACACACAGAGTAAAAAGGTCCATCTTGCCTTAGGCCAATCTCTATCATGCCTTCTCTCTCCCACTCACTTCAGATAAGAGGATTCCTGTTTTATTTATTTATTTTTCTTTACCAAAATTTCCCCAAAGTTCAAAATCCTGTTGCCAAGAATGTGTTCATCCATTGTTTCTAGATGCTACAGTGCTTTTTCATAGCATACTGTCTACAGTTTGTACAGGAAACTCTGCCAAGGCAGTAATTTACAACAGATCTTCTACCAACACCGTTTGCTTGCTCACCATGTTCCCTGCCATTTATCTCTGGCTGTTTTTATTAAAGAAAAATCTTCCACCCCTGGAAAAAAAATAAAGTGTCATTTTTTTAAACGTGTTCCCTTCTTTTTAAAGTTTTCTTCCGTTATCTGCTTACTGGTTATCCACTACGCTCTTAATCTGTCTTTATCAAACAAATCACTTCCTGTCTGTTCATTTACTGTGTGCTACGTTGTGTCACGGATAGACTGGTGCTCCATTTGACAATCTTGAAAAATGTTTCAAGGCCCAGAATTAGAGATTTAAACAAGTAAACACAAGGCATACATCTGTTGTACAAGTGTGTGGTGTATCCAGTGTTGGCAAGTGAAAGCCATATACTCTACAGTGACTGTGTAGTTTGCGTATATTTTCATAAATGCCAGAGCCTAAAGACAGATGAAAAGGGGGGAAAAAAGATAAGTTGAAAAGTTGGCCATCTTCGTCCATCAAAAGCAAGAACCTTATATGATATGAGTTGGACCTATCTACCCTTCAAGATCATTGCTATTCTGTCTGACCTCTTACTCCTGCATGTGTTCCACTTGAACACCTTTAGGACAGTCAGCGTAAATTGCAGTGCGTGCCGTTGTACACAGGCATAGAGAACACTGACAATGTGATTATGATGCATTGTTCTTATTTACAATACAAATCTCAGCATTTTGGAAACAGGCCTGTACAAGGTAGACTCAAATTGACTTAAAATCGGACACGGGACCTTTTGGTTTGTCATGTTGGAAACTCCTGAGTTTGGAGCCCTGCACTTTAAAATGATGATTATTGTTATCCACCTTCTCGGTCAGTGGTTTTAATGTTTTGGTCGATTGGTCTAAATCTGACTCCTCTATTTTTAATCATGGCTTGTACTTAAGCCATCGCTACTCTGCTTATTCATTCGCCGCATGCCCGCAGTAACTTTACTCATGTGACTCATGTAGCATTTGAAAACCTTTATTCCCTGCTTGGTACTTCCTTGCGGGGAGTGATGAGGTCAGAGCATTGATGACAAACGTCAATGCTGTATATTTTTTTCATTCACATATAATCTATTCCACTTCAGTTGGCTGCCTGAAATACAGAGAGCTTCAGAAAGCTGTTTGAACAAACTCTAAAAGCTTAAAAGTTATTGAAATTTTCTGCTTGGTGGACCACTTGTAAGCCAAATTTACCAGAAGAGTGCAAGGACATGTGGTGAAACATTCACTCAGAGTCCCGATTTGAAAGTTTTCTTATTGGGTTAGTACTCTCATATATGCTAAGTTCACACACACAAAGAGAGGGACTGGGAAGGTAACCTGATGTTTTAAAAGATAAGTGGGGGGACATGTAAACACCAAAGTATTCAGTGGGTGTGCTATGTTTCGCTACTTGGTGCCCGATTTGGGTAGATAATAACAATTGGGCATACGATTAAATGTTCTTTGGAGACGCCCTAAAAGGTTGATTCTGTTCATCTGGACGTAGCATTCCCACTGAAAACGCTACGTCCAGACGAACTGAATCAACCTTTTGGGATTTTCTTACCTGGATGACTGAGCATGCAAAAAGACACTTGTTTGGAGACGGTTAGCTACAACAACAAATTAGTAAAGTGGCAATGGGACCAGGATGTCAAATAAATAGAGCATAGGTGTCAAACTCTGGCCCGCGAAGCCATACCAAATTACTATTAGAGCTGGCTTACTGGTATTATACAGCTAATATATATATTGTTTAGTATTAAGCTTTTCTTGTTCCATATTCAGTTTTCCAGAAAAACTTATTTGAGTCCATAAGAAAAGATTCATTCTTATATCTGGAGGAAGATTTTTTTTTTCAATAAATATTAATGTTAGCCCGCGACTTTGTTCCAGTTTTGAATTTTGGCCCACTGCGTATTTGAGTTTGACACCCCTGAAATAGAGGATAGGAGGCTGTCACCACATATTCCTTCTTTGGCTTGTAGTAGACTGCAGGTGATTAGCAATGCTGTTCTGTCCTTCAACAAAACAAGAACTGCAATTCAATCAGACAGCATGATTTTTCATTTGTTCAGATTTCACAATTTTTTATGTTTCTAGAAAAGCTTTGCCAAGATTTTATGTGTCTCTAGATTTATTTTTGTTCAAATACAGAATATTGTCTTTTCCATGTTTTCCCTAAGTACAATGTGGAGGAGCTATCATAATGAAGTAATTTTGTGAATGCGCTGAGACTAATTTCCAATATGATGGCATGCTTTATTACCACACTACATCCAGTTTAAACACTTATCTTGGTGATTAGAAGAATATGTCATGATCAGAGATGCTAGCTATTTGATAGACTGGTCGGGCAGATACAGATGGACAGTTAGACAGATGGACGAAGAAGCAGAAAGGCACACAGGCAAAATGACTGGCTGGTTGGTTGGTTGACTGTAAAGATCAGCTGGCTGGAATCACTGAGTGGCTATCTGATTACATAAGCTGGTTGACTGGGTGAACAGTTGACTGACTGCATAAACAGTCAAATATTCCAAAAGCAGCTCACTTATTTTCATATAAATGTCAAACAGGCATAGCACCAGTGTGTTTGCCTGATTGAGAAAGTGAGAGAGAGAGCGCGAGAGAGATGGATGGGGACATGGAATCATGTTGGTCCATCAGTGCAGTGACAGCTAGACGATTACTGCTCGTTAATTGACCGACCGACTGACCAACAGTCTTATGTGTGCGTGTGTGCGCGCACATGTGAGTTTGCATCTGTCTCCTGGTCAATCCTCAATTTAAGAACAGAAATCACAGCTCTGTTTTACTCTTAGTGAAAGTTTGGACAGGGAAAAGGAATATTAATGATTGTGTCTGAGCATATTCACTATAATACAGTTTGCCTGAAGTTCATATTTTGGACTGCTTGTGATGATTTACAACATCTCATTTGTATACACCAAATACTAAAAAAGGCATATAACGCTGCTTTAATCAATTTCCAGTTTATTAAAAACCTGTTTTAGTTAAATATAGATCAAGGTTGATTCCACAGCTTGCTCCAAGCCCTTCTCAAACCTTTGCTGTTTTCATCCCCAGTTATTCCATAATGCATCCAGTACCTCTTTGATCAGTATGGAGCCATCCCCTCTCTAAATCGTTGACCAGTGGCTAAATTTAACCTTGGTCCAGAACTAAATGTCCTTGAGAGTTCATATGCCCATGAAATTAAAAATTCAGGAGGAAGGCAACCTCCTGATAATTAGTTATAGCCATTTTACTTTGTTCATGTCTTATTTGTTGAGTGGTGAAATATTAATGTGAGAATGCAAGTGTTGTCCCTTGTGGGCCACTAAGGTGATTTATTGTAGCCTGTGCACAGCTAATTCTCTTTCTGGTTCAGAAAAATAGAAAATGCACAGAAAATGCAGTACACGGGTTTTAAAAGTAGACACTACCACACTACCAACGAAAACATTTGGACACGTAGGCACATGATGTGCATTAGTTGACACTAGATCTCCTTACTCCTTGCTAACACAAATATAAGTATGCAAACATCTTAAAAGAAAGTGGATTTATCTGTATAATTTAATTACTTTATAAAATAGTAAGCACAAGTAAATTTAGCTTCAATAAAACAAGATAAGCCATCAGAACAGAAACAGTTTTTTCTTACTTCTCACTTCTTGTCTTACTACCCTCCTCCTGCCCCTCTCAGTATTGTCTTTCCTCCATTTTCTCTGTTTCCTTGCTTTCTTCCATCTCTCTCTCTGGTTGTTGCTTTCTGCATGCTCCCTTCATCTGTTATTGTCTGTCCTTTGTGTCCTTGCTCTGAGGCCAGAGAATTAGAATTATTCATTTTTCACTGTTCTCTGTTTTCACTGTCCTCTCTTTTGCTCAGTAGTGTAAGTGAATTACTCCTTTTACTGTCTTTTTTTTGTCCATCTACCTTTTCCCCTCTCTTTCTCAAACCTTATTTTCTGGACGTCTACATTTTTTCCACTTTGTCACTTTCATTTTCTCCTTTGTTGCGTCCCATCCCAAAAATGAAATGGATAAAATGAATCCAGAATCCAGACTCATTGTTGTTCTTGCTTTGATTGCATTAGTTAGAGTCTTGTTCCAATGTCTGTCTTTATTTTCCTGTTACCTCTTCCTTTTTTCTCTTTCCCTTTGTTAGTCACATACTTTTTATGTATTGTTAAGAAAGTGTACTGAAATTGCATATTGGGTCAAACAAATTATAAAATGATGGGGTTGTGTGGGGTTATGACAGAAATCCTGTTTTAACCTATATATGTCTTATCAACATGCCAAGTTCGCCCAATGCTCTTATTC
>NW_005188084.1:0-44069 GCF_000239375.1 Pundamilia nyererei | reverse complement strand
CAAATTATCTTTGCACTCATCAATTATTCAGCGTGTGTTTGAGAGAGAGAGTTTTTGGTGCTGCCTGTGCATGTCTCGTCTTGCTGGGCTCCTCAAGTATATATCAGAAAGCTGTCAAACTATATACACAGATTCACCATATTATATTATATTATATTATATTATATTAGTAGGTTGGTGAATGCAAGCATTGCCTGCTATGTATAAGCACAAGGAACATATTAGCCCCTTAATATCAAAAGAGGTGCATTAGATGTCAGGAGCAGGAGGGCTAGAGAGTAAAACAGTTGGTTTGGGGCTTTTCAGTACTAACAACAAGTGAGCCGTAAAGACCAGAAGTTAAATCATATTTTAATTAAAGTTTCGTGGTGAAAAATATCCATTTATTTCAGTGGATGGAATCTTCAGAGTGTGAGAAGCAGACAAAAACCCTTTTCTTTCTTTAACCTTATACTGAGTGCACAGTTTTCACTCTGTAGGCAACATTTTATAACCATTTGGAGAGCAACTTCTTTGGCACTCATGATTATTAAACCAGGTGCATACAAATTATTGTTTTTCTTTCATAAGTCGTTTCTTGAGAGTAGTGCTGAGTGAAATTTCTCACTATTTTTTTCCACTATAGTTACACAGAGTCCAATTGCTGTGGTAACCATAGATGCTTAACTGACAGGTGTGAACAACTGACATATATTCATTAGAAATTAATCACTCTAATTAGTAGATTTGTATTTTTCCTCTCTTTGATTGGTGGATGTGTTTTCACAGCCTGTCTCTCTCAGACAAGTATTTGAATGTGACTATAATACCTGGCCCGAAATAGACCTGCAACATTTTCAGTCTATCCAAACCAATTTTTCTATGTGTCAGTATCCCTGGCTGTCTGTATTTTTGAGTATGGATATATGGTACCGGGAAACGCAAACACATTTCTTTTCAGTCAGTCATCTTAAGTCAAGATCAGGTCACACTAGAGTTTAAAGGCAAATCATCACAGCTTCAAGTGTGTAAGCTGACATTCACAGTTTAAACCTGCTCTTCTATTCACACACATATGTAATAGTGGATTTAAAAAAAATAAAAACCTGACACTGACTTACAGAAGAGGACTAGATTTTCAAGCATCTGGTCACCCTGCCTTGGGTTTTCAAAATAAATACACTTATAGGAAATAAACTGGACTTTTTAAAGTGTTACGTTTTTAAAAAGTCACTAATTATCAAATGTTTTAATGTAATGACATTGCCAAAATATAAGAGCCCCTAATTAGTTTCAGAATTTCAGATGTTTGAAATGATCAGAATTTAAAAATAAACTTAACCCATGATTTATGTAAGTGTCATGGCAGGCAGGTTTTGGACCCAAAGGCAGGACTAATGCTGAATTCTAACATAATACAAAATAATGCAGGTGCAGACACAAGATAACTTCTAGGACAACTTCTACAATCTTCTAGGAGGCAAAACTGCGAGGGAGAACACGACCGAGAACAGAAGCAAAGTGAGGGTATAAGTACAAAAATGGAGATCAGGGCAGAGTGGAAACACCTGAGGAAACACAGCTGAGCTGATACTAACCAATGAGACAAGGGGAAGCAGAACTGAACCTAGCTCACGCGAGACAAGGGTCTATCAAGATAAAACAGAAAGTAATAAAGACTGGGACCAGGACTTAGACATACTAACATGACAGAACAAAACGGGACACAAAACACAAAGACAGGACACTGAGGGACCAGAACAACATGGGAGCATGAGAGGGGAGTCAGAAAGGGATACAAACACAGAGAAGAGACTAGGACAGGCTGGATATGAATGGAAACTAATATCATCATCAGAAAAGCATAGAAAAAACCTCAAAAGCACTAGGGAACAATAAAATACTTCAAAGAATGAGATATAGAACAGGAACATAAATCAAATCCCAAAAGAAATGAATCATGAGTCCACAACAAAAACTCGAAATGCTGGGTCAAAAACCAGCATTCATCTTTTTACCCTATTATTATCAACAGCTATTTGCCCCTAGCTTTTTTTTTTTTTTTTAGCAACAATTCCTCTGTAGTCTTGTCTTTCACACTCTCCAGACGTGGCATAGTTTAGTTTTTTTTAGTGCTGCTTAAAATTGCTTTGGCCAAAAATGTGTGTAGGAAAAACCCTGCATATTTCCTACACTGATTTTAGTCGTTTCCTTTCAGTCAAATATATTTATGTTAACCTTGTAAAGAAGAATCTACAGGCATCCAGATATTTCTAACCTTATATCGCCTCTACTGGCTCTTTCATTATGACGAAGCAGTAGTTATATTCAGAACATACCATCCAAGATTAAAAGATCAAAGATAGTCTTTTACTGTGACCACCAAACTGTTCCAGTGAAGCGTATCCTGTCTGCAGTCACCGGTACTCATGACATGATCAGTTATCATGGCGGTTCTTTTGCTTTGTTGCAGATTCAGAGATTTTGTGGGAAAAGCCACAAACTACAAATTGCATTTCTTCAGCGTCAGAGAAAAAACAGGCAAATAGGAGCTCATGAAGAGACCTCGTTTCAGTGGGAACCTTTATTGTTTTATTCTTAATGATAACATCAACATAGCCATGTACTTACAGCTCCATGTTTCAGGTTTTCATAAACATTTGCCTAAAGGTTTGCCTCATTATTAATTTCCAGAAATGGGCTGTCTTGCTGATTCAATAATTTACTTTTTCCTCTTTTGCAGGTTGTCAGGATTCATGCTGCCCTCCCCTGTAGTCAGCAGTGGATCCATTTTGGCCTTGTGGTTTACCACAGATTTTGCTGTGAGTGCACAGGGTTTCAAAGCTGTGTATGAAGGTAAGAAAACGTGCCATTGTGTTCATGTGTATGAGTGGTCCTTTCAGAGATAACAGTGATAAATTGGAACCTGCATATTGTTGGTATGGTGCTGAAAATGTATTGTACTGTAAGATTTTCAAGAAAAGATTGTGTAAAAGTCCTTTTTGTTATACGATAGTTACAGGTCCTGTAACTTGTGTGTGTGCTGAGACTTTGACCATACTAATGGAGCTGAATGTAATGCTTAACACTTTGTTTGCTGTTGTTTTTGTTTAGAGGTTTTTCTATTTTATCAGTGATTAATCAAACATCTTCTCAGTGATGACCTGGTGTTTTGGATTAGAAAATAGAGCAGGAGAAATTATTTGGGGTTTTTTTAGTTTTCTTTTTTTGATGGAGTCAGTCAGGTGTGGCTGTTTGTAGCTCTAGAAATCAGGCAAGCAAACTCTCAGTTGATCAAGCACTTATAAGCATCCAACAAATTTGTGTACGATTAAGGTGAAGCTCCATAGATTAGCTATGCTTTTGATTTATGGGATTAACTGTTCATTTTCATAGTTCTGCATGACCGAACCTGGGCTTGCAGCCCAGAGCTGTTGTTTTGGCCATCAGTCGATTAGTTGGAACTACTTAAATACACCATACATTATATATGTATACAAATACTATATCCATGCATTCATTTTTCTTTATTGTGATTTCCACAATAAGAGTTGAATGTTCAGTTTTGATGTGTCTCTTATGTGTGTGTGTTTTGTACAAAAGACTGTTCCATGTCTGCGTGCCTGGTACGACACAAATCCTTAGCCTGACCTTTGGAAGATGTGCATACACACATGGAGTGCACTCTTAAACATATACATATATATTTCATTACGTTTGTGTAACAGTTCATCTATGAATGATGAACTTTAAATATCAAAGACTAACTCAAGAGACAGGATCTTCACACTGACTCCAGTGTGTGAGTGCATGTTTGTTTCACGTAAATGTTATTCTCTGTGCACATCTTCTTCTTCTTTTTGCAGTGTGTCTGTGTGTGTTTCTAGATGTGTCCCATTCATGTGTTCATGTATATTGAAAGAAAACCCTTTCTTACCTTTGTTCCTTTTCCCATCTGTGGGGACCCTTAAGTGTGTTTATAGCCTCAGGATTGATTGGTAGTGCGTTTTTTAGAGACTGTGTGTAAATCCAAGCAAGACATGGCATTTATAAATAGTTTGGGTTGTCCTGTCTATAGTTGGGATTGTCTGTCATGTGACCTATCTATATCCGTACAGTATGTGCAAGCACTAGTACTGAACACATGATTTTTACAGCCTGTGCATTGCTGCAGAACCTCATGCTCTGTTCAAATAATACATTTACGTTCCTCCGTATTTTATCAATCAAAAAGCAGAAAGATGAAGAAAGTATATCTGAAAGGGGCAGTTGGCTTGCATTAGGTGTAATAATTTATTTGTTTCACAATTTCACTCTCTTTCGGTTTCCTGACAGCATAAGCAGACAAATATCGAAATGATAATTGTTTTGGGGGGAGCAATGGGAGCAGGACAGAAACAAAAAATGACCACAATAGCTGCAAATCATGCTAACAGTTACAAAAATATCGAAAAGAAAAAGTATAGTAAAAATTGGATTTTATCAATATATATATCTCAGAAGATCCAGAGATTTTGAGCCAAGTTACTGAAAGACAACATGAAGGGCAAAGTAAATTCTAATATAAAGATCAGGTATTAATCTGTTCCATTTCTTAAACTGCCTGACAATTTCAGAAAGAACTGGGAACGATCAGAACATGGGGTACCACCAGCATCCCCTGCCCCGGCAGCTGCTGGAGTGAGCGGTCGGTACGGTGAAAGTCTGTGCTGGTGCAACACCACCATGCACCCCGGGCCAGGCATGCGCATCCGGTACACCACTTCTGTTAGCTGGTCCACGACCTCCGCCGGCCCTTTCCAGTGGCTGCAGAGCTTGGCGGACACTCCTCTCTTGCAAACCGGGCAGTACACCCAAACCTTGTCACCAGGCACGGAAGCTCCCCCTCAGCACCTGGTGTCGTAGGCTCTTTTCTGTCGTACTCTGGCACTGGCCTGGGGCTGGCAGGTGTAGTCATGAACCACCTGCAGCCGCTCCCTCAGCCTCCTGTAGTAGTCCATCTCTGGCCCACCATCAATCCCTGGCTCGGGGGGACCCGAACACCAAATCTACGGGCGTCCGGAGCTCCCATCCGCTGCAGGCGTGCACTGGCTGGACTCCTGAACCGCAGTCCGATACGACCAAAGGACCAGGGGCAGATGTCGGTCCCAATCCCGCTGGTGGAGGCTGTTGAGAATGGCAAGCTGGGTGGCCAGCGTGCGGTTGAAGCGCTCGACCAAGCCATCGCTTTGCGGGTGGGGTGGGGTGGTTCGCGTCTTCTCCACCCCCAGCCGCCGACAGATCTCCCTAAAGATCTTCGATTCGAAGTTATGCCCCTGGTCACTGTGGAGCTCAGCCGGGACCCCAAAACGGGTGAACATCTCCTCCACCAGTTTCTCTGCCGTCGTGGTTGCACTCTGGTCTGGCACCGCGTAGGCCTCCGGCCACTTTGTGAAATAGTCCATGGCCACCAACACATACCTGTTCCCTGACTCGGTGACAGGGAAAGGCCCTAGGACGTCCACTCCCACTCACTCCATCAGGGCCCCAACCAGGTACTGCTGCAGTGGGGCAGTGGAGCGTTGAGTTGGGCCCTTCAGCTGCTGTGTGGTCAGTGGGAGCCATCCCCCTCCGCTGGCTGTGGCCTGAGCAGTAGCCACGCCCAGTGCCTCCTACTGCCGCTCCTACTGCCGCCGACAGTAGCGGCACTCGACAGCCATGCGGAGAGGGCATCAGCGTTGCCATGCTGTCGACCTGAGCCAAGTTAAAGATGCATGGTCAGTGCACAGGAGGAACCGGCAGCCGTGCAAGTATGGCCAGAAGTGCCGCACCGCCAGCACTATGGCGAGCGAGGTCTCTTTCGCCAACAGCTGGCACTTCGTAGGATTGAGTCGCAGCCCAGCTTGTCGGATGGTACTGAAGGCCTCGCTCAGGTGGGACAGTGCGCTGCCGAAGTTGCCACGTGCACCAACAGGTTATCCAGGTACACAACGCAGTGGCTACAAGGGATGTTCACGAGCACCCTCTCCATCAGCCTCTCGAACATCGTTGGCATTGCAGAGCCCAAATGGCATGACCTTGAACTGCCACAGCCCCTGTCCGATGGTGAATGCAATCTTAGGCCTTGCTTCGGAGGCTAGCTCCACCTGCCAGTAACTGCTGCATAGGTCGAGGGAGATGAACCAGCTGGAGCCGGTAATGTAATCCAGGGCCTCGTCGATCCGCGGAAGCACTGCACTGCACTGAGATGGCGAAAAATCCACGCAGAACCTCGGGCTGCCATCCTTCTTTCCCACCAGGGCCACGGGTGCCGCCCATGGGCTGTTGGATGGCTCAAACACCCCAGCCGCAATCATCTCACAGATCTTTTCCTCCGCCACCTGCCGTTTCGAGAGGGGCAGCCGGCGTGGGCGCAGACGGATGGGTTGAGCAGAGCCGGTGTCGACGGTGTGCTGGACCAGCCCCGTCTGCCTGCAGTCTTTGTCACTGATGGCAAAGATGTCCACATTCTCATTCAGGAGGCACCTGAACTGCTGGCGTTGGTCAATGTTAAGACCTACACTGCTGCGCTGCCACAGGTCATCAATAGCCTTGGTTGTCTCAGTCGAGGGAGGTTTGTCGGGCTTAGAGGCTGGGGCTGAGGTGAATAGAGATGATCCAGAGCTACCGGCACCCGAAGTCTGTTGAGCGGCAGCTGCCAGAAGCCTGGCTTGTCTGTCTCTGGTCCCCCCCATTCCCAGCTTTTGACTGCCCTGGAGGGCCAGAGTCTCTGTACTAAGAGTGATGGCCAGCTTCACGGTGTCAACGCAGGTCCCCCAGCGGGTCAGCAGATCAAGGTCGATGATGCACTGATCTTGGACGTCAGCAAGCCAGAAGTCATGCACCAGCTCCAGATCCTTCACTCGGATCTGCAACGGTTTCTTCCCCCGCAAGTCAGTTCTCTCTCCCGTCACCGTCATCAGCTGGTCGGTGGGTGACCAACCCATCACAAGTGGCCTGGACGTTCCAGGGTGTACACCAGGTCGTATTAGGGAAATGGTAGACCCCGTGTCTACCAGGGCCCGGCAGGGCTGGTCCTCAACACGGCAGCTCAGGTAGTGTCCCTTGAGGTGCCCGACTTGGTCCACTACCATGCATCATCCTTGGAGGGGGGCAGGAAGCTGGAGCGGTGGTCCTCTCACTACACCACGCTGTCGGGACCCGTTGGGGGACTTACATGGGTGGTCGCTTCCTCGCTCCTCAATCGCCAGCTCCCCAAGCAGCGAATGCTCTCCTCGACGGCTTGCTCCAGCCTCTGAATGTCTCTCTTCATTCCGGCCAGGGTGAGCTATCCCACTTCTGACACCAATGTGGCGAGCTCAGGCAAGGAGACAGAGGTGTCGTTGGTCTTGCTTCCCCATATTGCCAGGGAGCACAGCAGTTTATTTTCAACAGAAAATCACTGCCGCTAACCCAACTGCTTGGCGTAGCTCTAGCATAACAACAAGAAGAAAAAGGCGCTCTCTCACCCAGAAAACACACAGTCGCAGAGAGAGCGCGTCACATGGTATTCATGGCAACATAACGCTGCCACCTGAAACAACAGAACACAGCTGTCAAACAAAACCCAAACAGCCCTGACCCGCTAAATTATGAATGTGGCCATGGCTTTTTGACCTGCATAACAGAAAAACACTTCTTAGCTGTCTCATCAAGAACTTCACTTTAAAGCTTGGCATAAAAAATATAAAAAACGTCTCTGCTCCTGTCAGCAATTAGGCAAAATCCAAATCAACAATTATATTTAGTTTTAAGATATTTCAGTGTTGTTTGATTTCTTCTAATTCATTAAGAAAGTGGGACCACCTAAAATGTTCGGATTCAGATTTGAAGGGTGAACGTGATGTTAGGACTGTGCATTTAACGGTTAAGCCATGTGAATATACAGACTACACTGTCAATGTCTAAAAAAATAAAAACAAAAAAATATGTCAATTTGAATATTATTCTAAAAAAATGTTAAGAATGTGTCACAAAGACAGGAACTTGAATTCATAACTATTTAGTATTTACTGTCACTATTGGAGACTTTTATGGGGGGACTGCATGACAGTGAGACTGTTAGACTGACTGGAAGTAATGGTCTTCCTGATTTGAACCCAAGTATTGATTTGATATTGGACTTCAGGGCTCATCTCAGTTTGTCTACAACAAACACCATGTTTGAGCATAAGTATACTTGGCACCAGGACACCCTAGGTTTTAACTGCATCATCAGATCTTTACCTATGTCTTTGACACATAAGTAAAAGGTGGAGCTGAGCTGCTAACTTATCACCACCTGATGGTGAGTTGGATTACATGTAGCAAAGGTGCCCTCAGAGTATCTAGCAAAACCCTATTTGCCAGGGATCTTCAACTCGCAACTAAGCTTCGGCAGCACTCCAAAACAGGATTGGGAACATTAAGTCTGAGTGGATAATGTTTTCCACCTTCATTGTTGCCATGTCATGTCAACAATACCAGAAACAAATGTTGCTGGCCAGTGTTGTCACACTTAAGAAGCTGTCCTATCAAGTTTATTTGGCTCGTGGGACCCTGCAGACAGCAAATAGGCACCAGCAGACAAAGCAGAGTATGACTCTGACAGTGACTGATTGAAAAACATAGGTGTGTGTAGTTAAGAGGGGCTTTGAAACAAGACTTTCTGTTGACCTCGAAGGGCTTCTGACACCCTGTCGGACGACTCTGGAGGTAGAAGCAACTTTCTGCCTACACTGTTTTTGGTTTGGATGAGGTGCTTCTGACTTCAACTGGGGATATAATCAAGCTGTGAAAGGGATACTCAGTAGGGTTAGAGATCTCCTCAATCTGATAGACATGCCTTCAGTAGAAAGCACAGAGTCTGTGTATGAGGGGATGACTCGGTCATTCAAGTAGTTAAACAAAAAAAGTCTCTGGTGGCTGCACCCCTTGGAAGGATGACATTCACCTGATTCCCCTTAAGGATGTCGTGGGGCTATTCTGGTTGACACTCATTTTGCAACATTATCTGGAAGTTGGGGACAGTGCCCTTGGATTCCTGAAAATATGTGTCTCAGTCCTCAGCAAATCTTTCACTATCCTTTATCAGATTGCCTCCTTGTCTTTCTTTTCCCATGACATTCTCTTCTACATTACTTAAGAGGTTTTTTTGTACCTTTTCATTTAAACTGAACCACACTAGAATAGAATCCATTTTTTCTATTGCCGTTAACAACCAGTCTCTGTCTGTATATGCCCCTGTCTCTGCTCACATAGCCAATTCACTTAACAAATCTTCTCTCAGTTCTATCCTTTTATTAAAGGAGACCAAATTGAACTATAAGTCTGAGCACATAGCTTACTGATAAGACCCCAGTCACCTAAGAGAGGGATAGATAGAGTGAGAGGAGAAAGAAGGGGGGGTTGGGGTAGGTGGGTGCTGTCAAATAAAGCTATAAGTGGTGAAAAAGCAAGCCTTACTGATAAAAAAAGCAGGTTTGCATACCAACTCTGCAAGGCACGATAATCATCAATTAATTTCCCCTGAAGCAGAAAGAGAAAGAGGGGAAAGAAAAATGCAGAGAAAGAAGTAAATAGAGATTCTGAAAGAGAGAGAGAGGTGTAGAGATAGATAACCAAGAAGATTGGGGAAGAGTTGATAAACAGAAGGGTGGCATTCATATCTGTCTATATTTCTCATTTGTTGACTTCACGACACAATATAATACCAGAAGACCAACATCCAAAATGAGATCACGATCACTCTCCCCTTAAAAAAAACAAAAACAAAAAAAAAAACAGAAGACACGACTGGAAGAAGGAGAAAAATGAGAAGTGCTTCACTCATCTTTTATTAACAGTCATGATGCTATGATGGCGTTTGGGGGGTCCTGAATTTAGAATTTTTGTCACATGCAATTCTCCCCTCTCCCTCGCCATCACCTCCATCTGTTTCCCCTAGAAAATAGCAGTCATAAAATCATTTGAAATATTTATGTGCTCTTACAGCTGCTTCATCAGGAGTTAGACCTGTAGCCTCAGCTATGGAAACTATATGGATTTTGACGTGTGTGTCCAATAGCAGTCTTTTTTCACAATTCTACTTATTTTTGATTTCTTGGTGCACATTCCTGTTTGAGCTGGGTGCAAAATGCTGAAAGTTATAAATAGTTAAACTTTTAGTAAAAGGCTGCCTCGCCTCAAATAAGTTCGCAATTGTCACTTAGCAACAAGGAGCACTACCAGCACTTCCCCCGAGCATTTGTTAAGTGCTGCTACCTGTAAGAAGAAACCCAGCAGATACAAAGCCTTACTTTTGCATTCACAAAGTAAATGAACTGTTTGTTGTTTTCTATTGTGAGTGTAGCTGAAGTGCTTTTTCCCCACCCATATGATATGCCAGTCTATTTCTTTTGTTTTAAAACAATATAATAGAAATGCAAAGCGATGACAGACCTTTATTTTCTCTTATCAAATACATTAACAGCTGTAAACAGTTTAGCATACCCTCATTGCAATTGTGCTCTCAAGGGGCAGCAGAATATGCACTCCAAAAACTGCTCAGAAAGAGCCCAAGGCAGCGACTCATCCTCCAAACAACTCTCACTCCAATTTGATCGATGATTCGCAACAAGCACAATTCCACTGACGTCCTACTTTATGTCCCACAAGTCTGAAATAAGTAAATGCTTAGTTTTCTGGACATTTGTAGCTTTTCCTAAAAAGATTATTTAACCATTAATACAAAACAGAAAATCCGGTTCAAAGTCTTAATTAATGTCGTACACTATACCACTTTACACTAACACCTACAAATGTGCCCACACTCACAAAGAAAGAGCCTGAGTGTACTTTTGTTTTTCTTTGTATTCCCTAAGCTAGCTGCAGAGTTTCTCCTCCTGTTGAGGGACTTCTGTGAAGAAAATAAAATGACACACACACACACACACACACACACACACACACACACACACACACACACACACACACACACACACACACACACACATTCCCCTATGGCATCACTAGGCATAGGCATCACTCTGGTAAAGCAACAGAGTGAAGACAAGAATGTGTGAATGCGGATCAGGGAAGTAAAAGAAGACCGCCTGCTTGTGTGTGTACATATTCAGGCACATGTGTTACTGCTGGTCATGAGTATTTTGTTGTTGTTGTGGTAATATCCACTGTGTCATTATCTGTATGTTATTATGAGGTGTCACTTTTACACCGCATTACAACATGTAATGTGTGTGTACCCATGCCTGAATGTGTGTATCTGTAAAATTGCAGGAAGTTCATCCCCTTTGGTGTTGGCATTTCCTCTCTCTCTCTCTCTCTCTCTCTCTCTCTCTCCCTCTGTCTGTCTGTCCGTGGTGTAGACTGGTGTAGAATCCATTAGGAACACTTCTAGGAGCTTCCAAATCTTGCTGACTTGATGCAAGGCTTTGCACAGACTGTGGCAAGAGCCCTGTAGCCACCATCCATTGGACGAGATGCAAAAAGATCGCAGCCTCCTGCTTGGGGATTTTGGGTCCTTACTCATGATGTTACACATAAGAAAGATTTATTCATCTAGAGTTTTTTCCGATGCCTCTAGCCAGATAGTTTTCATAGTGGAGCCTTTATTTCACAGAGTTTCGCCGTACTAAATCTCAGAGGGTTGCAAATAGCCATTGCAGAAAATTGCACTATTGTAGAAGGAGTCGTGGCATAATATGAATACAAAATACGGTGTGTTGGCAGACAAAAATATTATTTAGAGGAGTGGTCTTCAAACTTAAGTTTTATGGATAGTAGTTTATAATGAAGGCATATGAGCCTCTATGTTTATCTTAAATGTCTTTTGCAGCTTATTATGTTAATTTCACCATACATTCACTTATTCAACATTAATTCAGTCAGACTGTTTACCTCAACAGCCAAATAACTTATTTCATTTTTTAAAATTAGGTATGTAGTTATTTGTTTTTTCTGCTTACTACTATCCTCAGAATCACTGATCCTTTTAACAGCAGGGTTTAGTAAGCCTCAAAGTGCTCCTGCTGTTTGCATTAAAGTTAGTAACACTGGAAATATACTGGACAAAAATAGTTGGCTTCATGGGGATTTAACTGATTCATTGATTTTATGATATTTCCCTCCAGCTATTGTTGTAGTCAGAGAAAGTTTGCCTCTATAGAGACATTAGAAAGAGAAATCAATCATTACAGATGCCATTAATAAGTTCAAATAGTATAGTTATTCTATTGAATGAACCTCCTGTGGAGGAAATTGTGCTTACAGCTTGCAAATATAAACAAAAGACTCAGAACATTAAAAACATAGGTGCAGCCCTAGTCTTTGTTAGGAGGGAATTTATGTGAACTGTTACAGTTCATGAAATCAAAGTTTCTTTCTTTAATGAGATAGTGAGAGAAAAAAAGAACACAACTACATTATTCTCATAGATCCAGAGAGCTTGGTCTATCTCATGTTGCACTTTAAAATCCATTTTCTACCTTCCTTTATTTACAGCTTACCACCAATCTACTGGATCCAGCTGGATCTTTAGAGATTACCACACGCACCAGTGATTCCTAAAAATATCTCACATCACACTTTCCATTATGCTGTGGAGGCTGTCTGGATAATTCAGTCAGCGCTATTTCTTCTAAACACTATAACTGCTGAGATAAACTGACTGTGTTCTATATTTAACATTTATAGATTCCCGATAATAACTGTTTTCACTACGTGGTAGAACTATTGGCGAAGGCAATAGAGACTCGGTCGATTTGAATGAATGTTAAATTCTAAACAAGCCTTAGTCATTCTAAAGGAACATGAATTGATTAGGGTTCCCTTTTTGATGAACTCGCTGAGGAAAGCGGTTGAATACATACCAGTGTAACTGTATAAAATATTGGCAGCATGAAATGGAAATTAGTGAGATTATTGAGACTCAATTGATGTTTATGTGACTATCCCTTAATAAGATGTTATAAAGTAAAGCTCCTCCACCCTCCACCCCCAAACATATGTCTTCATTTCTTAAATCAATGGCAGCAGGAAACTAAGTGACTAAAAGTTATTCATACAAAAACTCAAATGTCACTTCCTTCCATTCTGAATAATGATTTATTTAGGCGTGAAATCAGTGATTATATTACAACTGACATTTACTGCATTTCACTGTTACCAATGCATAGCCTATTTTTTCTTCATATCGACCTGTTATCCCTTGGTCCTATCAGTATCTGTGTGCCCTTCATTGAGAATAATAGGCTTGCGTGTTTCGTCTAAGCCAATGGATTCAGCAGGGAAGCTTCTTAGAGCAAACACAGCAAATCATTAAAGGAAGGAAAGACTACTGGTGTATTTGTCAACTTGGACAGTCAGGTGCTGCTACACATTTGTGTATCTGTGTGCTCAGAAGAGGTGAAGAGAGTGAAAGAGTGAGAGAGGAAAGAGAGAAGCAGTCCGATACACCATTAACCCATATTGACTGAAACACCATAGGAAGCTCTTCACTGTGGGATTGGTTCATATAACGCTGTTGGTACTAACGCCAGCTTTAGTCTGCGACATCGATTGAAGCAGCAATGTCAACTGTCCTGCTGTGTGTGTGTGTGTGTGTGTGTGTGTGTGTGTGTGTGTGTGTGTGTGTGTGTGACCATGGCGGTGTAACGCAGAAGTGTTCGTGGGTAATATCACCATCGTCAAATCATGTTGTCAGAGCCAAGAACCCCTGTCTCACACACTCTCCCACACAGACGCACACACACACACTTTTAGTAAGTGTTGTGATTGTGTAATCAAGTTACCACAACATATTTGAGTCAATATAACATTGCTTGAACTTAGCACCCTTTATCTGGCGTATATGTACTGGTTTTATTTGATGTTTTATTGAGCTTATTTTGAGCTGTTAAAAATGTCAGACCACATACACAGAAAGTTATATGTATGTTTGAAACCTCTGCACAAAATTCACTGCAGGTTGCTGAGTTCAGTTCCACCAACAGAAATTTCAGTCACAATCCCTTAACTTGTCTGTCAACTGCTAATCTGTACACTTTATGTTTTTGCATACATGTATGCCTTTTAATTAAAGTGTGTTTTCGGCAAATATTCAGCTGCAGTTTTATGGTAGGTTGCTGTCACTAGGTAAAATTGGTTTCAAAGAGGTATACAGTGCTGCACCTTGTGATTGCTTTGATAGCTGGCAGATTGCTGCGGTTGCCTGGATTTTGTATAGAAAACAATAACTTGCCTTCAGACACTCACCAGCTGTGTACTAAGCGGTAGGAAAACTGTGTGGACTGGGTTGGAAAGGAGACCATTCACATTTTGAAACATGCTTGATTCAGTTGTAAGGTATAGCTTTTAAATGAAAGACGAATATTCTCTGTTTCCGATTTCAAAGGAGATATTATTATTAAGCAAGTGAAGAATGGTCACGCAAGCAACTAACTCTGTTTCATTTGTCAATTGATTTTATTTGGAAATCTCTTTATTAGCTAATAAAAATTTCACCAATGGATCCTTAGGTCGGTGTTTTCCCTGGTAATGTTTATTTGGAAACACCTGCTTTATAATGTAGCTTGGAATTGTTCATTTCTCTGCAGAAATTTGATTTATTCAATAAAATCAACCATATGAAAACTTTATTTTTTGTGTATGTCTGTCTTGTGTGACAGTTACGTGCCAGAGAAGAAACCAGTGTTTTAGTCTTATAACCAGAAAAGGGCATTGGACATCTTTTGGCCAAATGGTGTTGAAATTGGTTCAATCTATTTTTCAGGCGACTTGCTGGGATCCATCAAATTATATTGTGTTGGAATCAAGATACTGTTTTTCATTCCTGGCCAATTGGAGTTTGAAGCAGGTGCAGTGATTCAGCGTGGCATTCTAGTGGCACCACTGGTGCCATTGTAAACCTAGCCATATTCCTGGGGGCTGTCCCACTTAGACTGATGTGATGCCTGGCATTAAACACATTATTAATTAATGCAGATTATATGAGGCCACAGCTGCTTTAGTGGTCTTGATTTTCTTGCTAAATATTCTACTAGAAAGGATGTTTTCAGTCACACACATACTGTAATAACATATGACATTGAGACTGGCCATAACACAATTTGAGCATTGCTTACCCTATTACTGACCCCATAATTTAATGCTGCATTCACTGAAATTTAAACATTTGGAGATTTATAAAGTATGTGATTCATAATAACATGACTTAAGGCCCCCCATGTTTAGATTTTCTTATCTCATGTTCCACCAGTTACAATTCAGTGCAATTTCAATGCTCTGCAATAGCCGAATGTGAATTGAGGGGCAGAGATAAAAGGTTTCTTTAGCATTTTCATATCTGTTCGCCCCTTTTTATCCTCTCTGTTTCTCTCTCTGATGATAAGCGGAGCTTATAACATCTGTGTTAAAATCTTCGAGACAGAAAGTGCTCGCTTACTGTCATTTTAGCTACGCTCTCTCTCCGACTCTGTCATGCTTTCAATTCCTCTCTGGCTTCCGCTGTCTGAGTTTGTAACTCTGGCTCTGTCTCACACCTTAAATCTTTAACACATCAGTGCCATCCAAAGAAAATGGGAAGATTATAATCAAATTCTGGTTGTGGCTTTTAAAATGAATATCTATATAAAATTTTGATCACTTGGTAGTCTCTCTCCTACACAAATGGACTCCTTGTCAAATTTATGTTTTTCAAAGTTCCCGTTAAGACATAACAGAAATAGATAAGAGATCGTTTTAGATTTTCTTTTCATTCCAACAATGTCATATAAGATGCACTAGCCTTTCTCTTAAAACGGGGAAACTTTGTATGTTTTGTTATAAAAAAAAATAAAGACATCAATCATTTAGCTAAAGCCAATTATACTTTAGAGGGTTATAGAGGTCTTCAGCCTAATCTAACTCCTATGTGTGACACCCAGCAAACATCCCAGACAGGCCGACAGGTGCATCACAGGGGGAGGGAAAGAAAGCCCTCAAACATACACATCTCAATACAGGAATATTTCAGACTTACACACTTCTGCCGATAAATTACAATCTTCAGTTTTCTTCTTTTTACATTCATTTTTGATACATGAGTATATTTGAATGAGGGTTCATTAAAATCTCTAATATAGGTATTTGTAGATCATTGGTCCCATCATAGCAAAAATATTAAATAGGTCTGTCAAATGGTATCATATCTAGAGAAGTAAAGAAGCCAAGAGAAACGAGAACTGTGCTGCCAGGTTAGTTAAAAAATGTTATTTATTTATTTTTCGTCAGCAGCAGACATACATCGATTTAATGTCATTATGAATAACTGATTAATGTTCTGTCTTAGCAAAATACATTTTTATCCACGTGCATTGCTCATTAATCATGCATAAACCCAGTTACTTGTTTATTATGTACACATAGTGACAACTGAAACAGTCAAGTGCAGCGATTCTGCTATTCTGCTCTTGCTTCTTTTGTTAAACTGTGATATGTTCATTCTCTTGATTCTACTTCACTGACCTTTTGAAGAATAGAGTTTGCAGTGCTATTGTAGTTTATAATATGAATATACAGACAGATACATTAAGGAAACTGTTTGGGGAGTGCAGTGCCAAATATAAGTTAGAGCAGCGTTCCCAACCTTTTTTGTGCCACGGACCGGTTTATGCCTGACAATATTTCCACGGGCCGGCCTTTAAGGCAGCGGTCCCCAACCCCCAGGCCTCGGACCGGTACCGGTCCGTGAGTCGTTTGGTACCGGGCCGCGAGAGTTGAGGCTCAGGTGTGAAATGTATGGTTTTCAGGGTTTTTATCGGTTTTAAGCGTTATTTTGTTATCGTTTTTATCGTTAACTCGGTTTTCCTGGGTCTTTTTACGTGTGTTATGAATAAATCTTCTTTTTTTTCGTACCAGTACTACTTTTATTTACCCCCGGGCCTCGGACCGGTTGGGGACCGCTGAGTTAGAGGACATCAACAGTCTTATTCTTTGTAGGTGAAGACAGTTTATATATGTGCAGTTACTTTAAAAAAATCAATCAATACCAGCCTTCGTAAAAAAAAGAAACAAAGATTCTGGTAAACAATGTCACTAACCTTATGAGGAACTGCAGAAGTCTGGAGTGTATAATGAGATTCCAAATAGCATATTCTGCTGGAGTTCACAGAGGTTTCTAGATTCTACATTTCAAAAGTTACAAATTAAATGCTGCTCTCACCTGAAGTTGTTTTTTGTTTGTTTTTGGGGGTTTTTCATGGCAGATGTTTGTAGGTAAAGTGAAATTAGACTTGCTTTAGAACATCCTATACAAATAATTAACCTTAACCTTTGTTCTAGGGTGTCATAGTGGGGATCCTTCTTATAGGTGTGGCTGTAAAAGTGAGCAATTGGCTGTATCTTTTTGGTTGCCCTGGCAACCTGTCCAGTGTGTAAACCACCTTTATGTGGAATGAGAGCAGATGTAACCTTCACCTGTCCTGCAATTATAAGTTGGTTGAACAGTTAAGAAAACTGATGAATGCAACTTTTTCACAAAATAAAAATATATAAACTAACAGGGAAGAAATTTAAAGCAACGTTACCAACAACCATAGTGCTGTGTATAAAAAAACCAAAGGCTGAAAGTGAAAATAATAACTTGGTGATGGAACATTATTATGTTGCCAGTACAACATAAAACGTAGCAAGAATATAACCACCAAGTTTAAAACCAAATCAAACTACACAAAGTAACAGTGCTCATAAAATATAATGCACCCCTGAAGTTTCATTGTTGCTGTAACTTGCGCTTTTTTTAAAATAAAACCTTTTTCTGTTTTCTGAACTTTTCTCTCTCTACCTCTGATGCGTGGTCACATTTTTACGATGCAATTCGATTTTACTGTTATTGATACAAGTCCTCTTCAGTGTTTTCAGGCAGAGAACATTGAGAGGACAATCCCAGCACTCACTGCAGTTTATTTGGTGATCAGATCAGTCCCTTTAGGCTATACTTGATGACAACTGTCTCATATTCTGTGTGTACTAACATGTTTAAGCCTCTGCATTTAGATATAGTTTGATTTTGTGATTTTTAAAGGACACGGGGCAGAATGTGTAAGGTAATGGCACGTGTGACCTTGACCCATGCTTATCACCCATAAATGAATGAATTCTTATTCCGTGACACAATCAGTGTTGAAAAAACAATTTAAAAAATGGCTTGTACACACTTAAAAAAAGGCAAAAAGAAGAGGCATCAAGATGCAAGAGAAGATAGTTGGAAAGAGTAAGGAGGGGAGAAAAGCAGGAGAGTAGACTGGAGAGAAAAGAAGAGCAGACAATCCCTGGAATACCAAACGTTCCTCTGACTGGGAGAGAAAGCAGGGAAGAGAGGAGGGGTTGCAGTGTGAGGTGGAAAGCACCCACAGAATACCAAAGAGAGAATAAATGCTAGGAGGCTTTTCAAGTCATTTTCACATCAATTCCAAAGTCTTTGCTGGAAGTTAAAAATAGACATGCATACTTAAATTCAGGTACTAGTACCCAGTTTGGCAGAGCACCTTTGGTTGCATTCACGACAGTAGTAAAACAGTAGATTGATAACAAATTGTCTTTGTTTGAAAACAATTTGTTAGTGGATGGATGTAGTGAGAAATACTGTAGTAATGGCACATTAGAGTTTTTATTAAAAAAATTAGGGAAATAGAAAAATGAGGATATGAAAAGACGAGCAAGAAAATTAGTAACGAAAAGTGAAAAGTAATGGAGAGAAAAGAAGAAAGAGAAAAAAGAGAGAGAACTGACTGTAAGAATCATGCTCGCTCGGCTGAACTCGTACCTTTTCCCAAGATGCATTCTGTTTGAGATGTGCCTAAAAATAGTGCACACACACACACACACACACACACGCACAAACCACTCCCCAGGGTGGACTCACTGTCATGAACACTGAGACATATACTGCAGACAAGATGCAGACACACACATACAGACTGAAGACATCATGTTGTCTCAAGTTAACTAAGTGCCACAAGTTGTTAGCGTTCTGATGGCAAGAGAGGAAGACCAGGGGTTATATAGAAAGACAGAAAGAAAACAGAAAATCACACACATAGCCATCTTGCACGCAAAATTGCTATAATATCAGCAACATTTTCACAAACAAGAGCAATATCTTAAGGTGATTATGTTTACTCCAAAGAAGGTTGCAGCGTAATCACTGCATGGCATTTACATGGGCCATGCTTTGCTTTTATTTTTGTAGCAATCACAGCACAATTACAGTGGTTTGTGCATGGAATTTTTTCAATCAGGGCTGCCACTTACTCTTTTAGCACCTTCCGTTTTTCTCAGTTGTTGTCATTAGTTACAGCAATTCTCCATTTTCTTGAAACCATTTACTTCTCAATTTAAACACTGCATATTTATACTGTACACTTCTCATTTGTTATATTTGGAACAATGTATCAAGTAAAATGAACTTATCACAGTTAGCCTGTGTGGTTAGATGACATTCAGAGCAATGAAGATGATTTTAATTGTAGTCACATGATTGCATATGAAATTGAATTGAATACATTTGTAGAACCCTTCTCATATCTTTTTTTCCCCGTGAACTTATTAACTCTATCGCTTGCGCATCCTGCTCTGTCTTTCTTTCACTCTCCTACATCTTTTTTTTCACAAGGGGCTCTTGAGGTAATCATAACTCTCTTGCTTTATTACAAGTCTTGTATTCATGCTGTCAGTCCAGCGGTTATTTGCTTCTACAAATCATGACTCATCAAATGCATGTACAGTCCAAAGGTAGGTGGGAAGCAGGTTTGTAGGTACACAACATGCTGTATTTGGCACATCTATTTATGACATATGCATATTTTAACCTGATGGCCATTGCTAATGTTCTTGGTGATTATTAGAGCTGGGCGATAGAACGATAACGATATGTATCGCGATATAACTTTTCCTCGATAGAAAAATTAAACTATCGCGATAGACCTCGCCGCTCTTGTCCTCTTAAAAAAAAAAAAAGAACAGCCAATCCAAATTACGTAGCGCAGAGCTGAACCAATCACAGCCGCAGCGTCACGTCACGTGACTTGTTACGTACACCACAAGTGCCAAGCCGCACGTGTGTATTTGTTTGGGAAGCAGCCAGCCACCGTGCCGCCCGGGTAATGGAGGAAATGAGTGTGCCGACTAGAAAAATCAACCGAGCGTGACCGAAGGTTACCGAAGAGAAAACAGATGATGGTTCCAATGCCGGAGAGATTGTCGAACGGAAGAGCCATAGAAGTTCCGTAGTGTGAAGGTATTTCGGCTATTTCAAGTCTGACAAAAAACAGAGTAGCGTGCACTGTAAATTGTGCCGAAAGCAAGTCTGGAAATACAATAAACTGGTGCATGCGCTATGTCCACACATACCCGGGTGTTTTTGAAAACGCAGATTTTTCTATGCGTTTGCACCTTTCGTCCACACGTAAACGGCGTTTTTGGTCACTTGAAAACGAAGATTTTTGAAAACTCCGTTTTTGCATTTACGCGTGGACCAGAAAAACGGAGAAAACGCAGCGTCAAAGGTGTGCACATTTTTTGACGTCACACTGTGCGCCACGTTATTGTTTCAGTGAAATGAATTTCTACAATACTGTTAATTCTACTCTCTGCAGTGTTTAAATGCTTACATATACACACAGTTACTGTCCCTCCACACATACGACTCGGTTCTGCTTCTATGCCCCAGCTTTGTTTACTTTTTCCCACCGAGGCTTCTAGACTTCTGATTGGCCAACATTTCTGCACGGTTAGGAATCTAGCGCCACCTGCTGCTTTGGCATGTTCATAGCAGCGTTTTCCTTCATTTCTCCCTTTATGTGTGGACGGGATTATTTTTTAAAACGGAAAATCTCCGTTTTCAAAAATACCCGTGTATGTGTGGACGTAGCCTCAGTCTCTGACTGGAAGCGCTAATTCGTCATTCGGCTTTTGTCAGACTAAAGTAACTGTTAAAACGGTTTGAAAAGCTCAGCTATACAACAAGGAGAGATCGAGAATTTCCTCTTAGTTCTCAGTTTATTTGATATTGACAAAAGTTAGTCAGTTTTGTCTGTTCTTCTGTAAAACAAACTAAGATTTATTTTTAGAATTAATATTTTGTTTCTAAGTGGAATTGACAATTTAGTCTGTTTCGTTTGTTCTATTTTGAAACTTAAACGCTTTAGCGGCTGCCTTTTGTGTAGTTTGCAATATTTGCCTTTATTTATCTGAAAAAGTCTCATGTTCCTTAAGTACATCTACCCTGTTGAACTTATTATGGGAAATAAATATTTAAATCAAAACAAGCTGCTGATTATTTCACATTTTACTTGTGAGCAACGGCACATTTAAATCTTACAAATATAGTTATTTGGCTTATATCGTGATAGATATCGTTATCGCCTGAAATGAAAAAAACATATCGTGATATGAAAAAATCTTATATCGCCCAGCTCTAGTGATTATATCTTTTTTCCATCTTTAGGTACCATTTTCACTTCCAGTGGCTGTCAGTAGAGTCAAATTCACCCAAATGCAGTTGCATTACAATATTGTTTCACTCGTCTCATTTTTGAGCTTCAGTGAAGGTGTCTTCTTAAGCCTGCAGTGGGAAACCTTTGATACATTATCGTCTGGAAGTGAAGGTGGTTACATAAACAAGGAAATGAGGAAAAAGTAGTAATACTTGTCCTCATAAGCAATATAAGACATCCTCTGGATGCCATATTTTTTCATATCTCATATTTCTTGAATGATGCCTAAGCTTTTTTTCCCCACTAATACTTCCAGTTGCTGTAGCCTACTCTGTCTCACGCACTTACTACAGCTGCCCCCTCTTCAAGTTACCAAAGCAATCACTCTTCACTATCCTAACATGCTGAAATATATATTTTACATGGTGCTGATAAGCTTATCTATCTATCTATCTATCTATCTATCTATCTATCTATCTATCTATCTATCTATCTATCTATCTATCCGTCCGTCCGTCCGTCCGTCCGTCTGTTCTGTCATTTATATAGATCAAACAAATTAAAAAATAGTTGAATGTTGATTTTAGAAATGAAACAATATACTTTTAAAATTTTACTTTTTTTTTTTTTTATTTAAACAGCATTGTTAATAAGTCGCCCTAACCTTGTCTGTTCACATGATCTCAAACTAGAAGATAACTGAAGCGCTGCTGTCAGACCGTTATCATCTTTTTACGCTGTCAACATTCTCACCATTGCACTTTACATCTTGGAGAGTTTTTTCTTTTCTTCTATGTCATGTCAGGATTGGCTGTTTAATTTGCCATAAAAAATGTTCCTTCTTTGTCACTGTCATCGGGCCTTTTTTTTTTTTTTTTTACACTGCAGCGGATATTAGGGACAGATCATTTTTGAGAAGTTGCCTTAACCCTGTCAATGCAATTTTAAAACCTGACACTCATGTAATGTCACATTTTGACAATATGACACATTGCAACTGTATTCTGGCAGTGGCTTTTATGGTGGCATTTAATGAATTGAGGATATGTTATGTTCAACTCTCTTTTCTTTTGCCATTTTCATCGCATCATTCAGTTCAGTTAAGGACAACACACAGCTTGTAAAACTTTTTTTGTGTAAAAACTCTCTCACGCACACACAGATTCATGCAGGGGATAGTTTCTAAATCATTACATAAACCACAGTCTCTTAGTACTGCATCAAAAACTAAGCATTTAGACAATGAAGCTTATTTTAATCCCATCTAGGACCTTTATCATGTTCAACTGCCATATATCAGATCCTCTAGACAAATTTTTTATCTAAAAAAAATCATAAAATACACAAGAAATAAAATACAAACAACAAATAATCATTAGTGTTTGTCCTGCTTATTCATTAAATTAAAAATTTTTTTTTATAATATTTACACAAGCTTTTCTGTTAAATTACCAAATAAATCCTGGATCATAGCATTAACACAGATTATAGACGGTATGCTTCTCTTCTCAGAAGAGAAAAAAATGGCAAAACAATGCTTTCACTGCCATCATCCCCTTGTTACATTTGAACAATCCCATTTAGAGCAGCTTTGGACACCCAGCCAGCCTGTCAGCCAGGAGTCACATCCAGCTCTCACTGTGTCCTGTCATTTACCAATCAGAGCTGGAGCCATAACACAGATGGATCTGGCAAAAGCAGCCAGCTTCAGATGGAGTTGGAGATGGAGCAAATTCCTTTTTTTTCTTGGCTCAACAAACTATATAAGTAGTATTACGACTCCAGTGCCAAATTTCTGTGCGTACAGTTATAGAGCAGTATTGACCTTTAACCTTTTGAAACTGGGCCACTGGTCACCCTTCTGAATACCTTCTAAAACAGTGTCACTTAAGTCCTATTTTCCTTCTTTGGTAGTTACAGGTTCAGGTATTCTTTAAATACCCATGTCTCTGTGGAAATATTGCCTAACGCTCCTCGGTAATCTACACCTTTGTCACTGTCGTGTTTTAAGCGATTAATTCTTAAGCTCGGTTTTAATTTTGCTGTGTGTTTAACCAGATGTGCACAGTAAAAATTTGGCATGTCACCAAACGAGTTTAAAAGTGTTAATAGTTTTGTGCCACTTACATCCTTGGCTCCCATTTTCACTGCTGTGTACACTGTTGAGTATTTTCACTGTTGTAGAGTGGCAGCTCTCCTGCCAGCAAGGTTATCTGATTACCTTAATAGAATTCACCACGGTGAAATTTGAACTCTGCTGCATCTTCTTCCTGGCCAGAATGCACTTAGAAGGCACCGGGGGTGTGACGCTCTGAATAAATGAAGAGGATCTCTGATAGCACTCTCTCAGAATGTACTCAGTGTTTGAAAACACATTTTAGAAGTTAGAACTGGAACGCTGCATATCGAGGTGCGGATTTCTGCGATTCTTTTGTTTCATAAAGACTCTGCCTGACCTTTTTTTTCTGCATCACTGTCCAGTAACATAAAGAGTTCTTCTCATCAGCAGTGCTATTTATCTGTATTTTGAAATAAAGTGTTGAACAACGTGGCACGCACGGCAATTTCGATTCAAATTCCGTAAAAAAATCTTTTCTAAAGATGAAGCAACAGTGAAGAAACAAATGCTTTCTCCACGTCTTTTTTCCTACGTTTCTGCCTTTTTTTCTAATTCTTCTGTCCTTCATCTTGCCTTGAGGGTCATTGCTAGTGAGACACATTAACAAGGCTGACTGCATGGATGCCTCACTTATTGATCAAAACACATTCACGCACAAGTATTTCTCCTTCACTCTCTTGACTGGTGTGTCTTTCTTACTCTGTCTCCTTGTTTCAATCCAAAGCTGTTTCATTATGCAGACAGTCAAGAAGACAGTGCTGACAGCACCAATAAAAGGTACACTAAACCACCTAAAGGTGACAGATGGCTGAACGAGGCCGTACACGATTTCTTTTGACCTACTTGCGCTTACTCGCATTAACAGTGTTGCTGTTGTATATATGAGATGTTTCATTCGTACATTTCACACATGCCTGACAGTACAAATAGGCTTTTACTGTTAACAATACAGTCCTCTATACAGACTACATAAGGGCTCACATTAAAAACACAATCTTTATGTTGACCAGTGAATTATATCTCCTCCAGAGACCTAGATTATTCATTATGTCCTCTGTAGTGGACAAAATATTTTTAAAGTGAAAGATGATAAAAGAGGATCTTTTATGATTTTTGCAGGATTAACATGCTAGGTAAAGACATAACAAAATGACTGCCTAAACACTATGCAAGGGGAAAGTTATGTTATTTAAATGTGCAATGATTTCACACTGAATTAAAATTTGAAATATCAGATAGTCTTTTTACTTCTATTTTTTCAGATCTATTGTTTCAGACTCTCTATATACTGTCAATTGTAGTCTATATAATAAGTATTTGTCAAACTTTTTAAATTAGAATTTTCTGTCTGAAGTTCATAAAAAATATTGACAATTTCAATACTGACAATTTCAAGATAACAGTAAAACTGGTCATCATATGCATTTTATCAGACAATTATTTCTTGTCTGTGTTACCGTGTAATTACACCTCTAAAGTTCAATGTTACAGTGTTGTGTTGAGCTTCGTTTTATTCTTTGTGCTGAGCTGAGTGTTAAAAACAACCTATACAAGAACCGATTAACAGGTTTTTCTTTAACTCTCTAAGGTCTAAGTTGTCATTTGTGACATTAGACATTAGAGGGTAGGGTTATGGTAGAATTAGAGTTACCACTTGTGACAGGGGTGTCAAACATAAGCCCTGGAGGCCAGAATCGGCCGGGCGAGGACTCTAATCCGACTCGACGGAAAACTTTGGAAAACATGAAGGAGGGCATACATTTTTAACTTTTGACTATATCACTGTATCTTTAAAAGTTTTACAGTTTTACAAAGTTTTACAATCTTTATCAGTAAAGATTGTCCACAGGTCATTCATGCTACACCCAAGTAATTAGTAATAGATAAGATTAAAAAAATTAATTAAGGAAAAGTTCCTGTTTTTTCTTTGTTTTGTTTCTGTTTTATGTTGTTTTGTTTTGTAACATGTAATTTTACAGGTTTATTCCTGACATATAAGGACTTGCAATTGTTTTTGTTTTTTTTTACAATTTAAGAATTTTTGTCAAGATATCTCCGGGATTAAATGAATAGTTCAACTTCACTGACAGAAGGAGTAGTTTTTCTGGCCTGGCCCATTTAAGGTCAAAGTGGGCTTTATGATTTACAATGTAAAATAAGTTTGACAGCCCTGATGTATGATGATTGAGACCACAGAGGGTTCAAATATTACTGACACAGTAAAAGACAGAAAATGTATGAACAAACTAAGCTCAAATGTTTGCTGATACTGAAGAAACAACAGATGGATGCACTGGCAGATTACTGGCTACAGCTTTAGCATTAGCATTATTGGGCATAATGCTGATGCTATATACACATATTACATATTCTGTTACATATTCCATTTTGATCCAGAGAAGAGTTCACATCCCGGGGTGGTGAACTCTTCTTGCGTGTTTACACAGCAAGAAGAACAATCAGACTTCTTGCAATCTGCATCACTGCAATGTGCTGCAAAGTTGGCATACCTCAGCTATACCTGATTGATTGATTGATTGATTGATTGGTTGAGAAGCAATCGCTTTCAATCACTGATCGGCTGATCAATCATTAAATATGTAGCTTTCGTTATAAGAGCAGGTGTGCTGACAGACTAGCTGTATTTTTTTCAAATCATAGGTGTTTTTGAAAAGGTGTAGTGACATACTGTAGTGGTTTACAAATTTGCCTAACAAGTAAAAGATCCCTGGTTTAATCCTGGGAGGAGACACAAATCCCTTTGGTGTTGTGTCGGGAAGAGCATCTGGTGAAAAAATCTGTCAAATCAAATATGTGGAGCATCCCTTTGTGGATACATGAGCAGCTGAAAGTAGCTTCTATAGGTTTCTTAGTAATGGGTGATGATTTCATGGTTCTCTAACCAAGACAACCCCCCTCTATGCTTTCTCTTACTCCATCTATTTCTATCTACTATGTTACTGCTGACACTGTTTTGTGGTTCTTCCATGCATGGCCTCCCTATGAAACAATTCCTTAGATAAAACACACACAAGCACGGTGTCTGTGAGTCTGGTCACCAGTTCTGCTTCATCCCGTTTGAGATACAGGTCACTTCCTGCCCACCCAAATGCCACTTCCTCTCAGCACCAGTGACTCATACACACAAACAAACACATACACTCACTCACACAGTTGTCTTGCCGTGGGCTGCAATGAGCATATCAGCAGTCAAATTCCCTCCGCAACTGAAGTGCAACAAAATCACTGACCACAACAGACACAAACACACTCACACACAGTTTACTAGCACTGTCCTGCTGGTTAAGTTGTAGAGTTGTGTCCTCTTTTGACAGCTTTCACTTCGAGAATTGAATTCAGAGAAGGATTATTCAGCTTCAGCTGTGGGTGGAATTTTTTGTGTGCGTGTGTGTGTGTCTTTCCATGTGTCTATGCATGTTGTAACTAAACAGACTGCCAGCAGCTGCCTGATTGTTTTCTGCCTGCACATGAAATAAAAAATTTTTCAGCCAGTCAGCAAAAGTGATATATCTTAAAAGCTCAAAATGCTTTTTAAGAGTAATACGGAAAGCTTTCACTCTTATTCCTTGAAATCTAAACATACAAGTCTCTTCTGTGTTTCACAGTGAGCTGAAATCATCTCTCTGCATCATAAAAATAATGTTGAAAAAATTGCTTTGAATTGAAAAATTATGTGAAAGCTGGAGCTCTGATTATTTCATGTGCTTCCAGTGACTTGGCACTATATTTTCGTTGCTGATCAAATAGAGTAGTTAAGGCAAGCTGCCATTGTTTCTGTCTAGTTGCTGGTAGACTTTTCGAAGGTTCAATCAGGGACTTTAAGTGAAACATAACACATTTTAGACACACGTAATTGTGCTGATCCTGGTAAACTAACACTGTCTGTTCACATTACATACAGGCAGGATTAATGACATTTGTTAGCTAGCTAACACTTAAAATGGCTGCCTCTCCCCTAAGAGGACCACGAGGACCTGACTGATTGCTGGCTGATAGATGAGCATGATAATATCCCCTGCCTGTGACATAACACAGATCGATCTGGCAAAAGCAGCCAGCTTCAGACTGAGTTGGAGATTCCAGCAAATTCCTCTTTTTTTTTTTTCTTGGTTCAACAAACTTAGTAGCAATGCTCCTAAACAGCATTTAGGAAAACTAGTGGTAATATCTTGTGGATCCACCAGGGGAGCAGCATGGTGGCACATCCATTTACAGGCTTGCTACACTATATTTTTATACCTTTAAATTTGTTCAGCGATTCTACATTACTGGCAGCATCATAACTAGATATATGTTTGCAGAAAATAAAATGCGGGTTGTGCACACTGAACAAGCCCGACAGAAAGTGATGCCTGCATTCGACGAGTATTACTGACTTGCTGAAACAACAAAAACTGAATATCAAGTAGGAAAGCCTTAAATTTATAGAATTCACATAGTAGTATGTAGTGCATTTTTGTAAGTCTTCTAATGTCCCATTTTTGAAAAGGCACCATGAGGTGGCTTCTGTTTGCCCCATCTAAAGACATCATCCCAAGCCCATAAAACTCAGCACAAACAGCTTATAAATTACACACCCAAACACATCTATCAAGATAACACTGGTCTAATACACCTAAATTTTTATGGTTGAAAGATTAAAACCTGTTAAAACATTGCCCTCTCAGGTCTGAGGATAGAACTGAAAATAATTTTAAAAAGCAGCCAATGTCCAAAGAGCAACTTTGAAATACCTTGATCGAGGCTATAGAGCACTTAAAAAAATAAAAACTATTTAAAGTTATTCAAAATATAGAGAAATTATAGGTCGCCCAAGACTTTTGCACATTTTAAGGGTTTAAATAAATCTAAAGAATAAATCAAAATTTTAAGTTGCAGCCTAACTGAAAAAATGAAGAATATGCTCATATTTCAAACAGAGGTCTGAAGAAGTAACAACCAAGCAAATAGGCTAAATGAAAAATTAAGTTCTACCAGTTTCAGAAATACCCTCCACATCTGGTTTGGGATCTATAAGGAAACTTGTGTGCTAGAATATTATTTTTCTTTATTTAATTTTCTTCTAAATTGTATCTACTTATTAGATTAGATTGAAATGGATGAATGACAAACTGTTTACTGAAAATAGTTTTGGTGATTTGCAGTGGAAAATGTCTGAGTGCTCAAACTGACTGTACTGTAAATGTCTTGATGCATGCTCAATCATCCTGGTCAGTTAATCCCAACAGGTTGATTCTGTTCATCTCGACGTAACATTTTCAATGGGAGAAACATTTCGTCTCTCATCCAAGTGACTTCGTCAGTGTCAGCTGGCAGCTGGTTTCCCCGACCTTATAAACATATATTTGGACAATGACTGAAACTAGCACCACTGAATAAACAATGAGGTCAGTTCCATGATCATTAATATGCAAACTGTCATGACCATTGATCAACAATCACTGATCAAAGCCTATTGATCAAAGACCACTGATCACAGATCAATGACCATGAGTACCATTCACAGAGAGCTGGGGAACGGCTGCAATCACAGCATTGTAAGATGGTGAAAGATGTACCCTTAGGCCCCCTCCTCGATTCAGAGATGGTCTTTCCCTTCTCACGTAAATGGCCTCCTTGACTCCTTGGTTTGAGCGGGGAGTCAAGACACTGACCTGACAGGCCATTGTTCATTCAGTGGGCTAATTTCAGTCAGAAATTCATTTTATTTATATAGTGCCAAATCAATGTGGTTGATATTATAAAGACCCTTCAATAATACTGAGGAAAATCATATATAGCCTTCTATCCAAGTCTACGTTTTTTTGTTTTTTTTTAAAGAAAATGCCATTTTTTGATGACTTGATGCAACTGAGTGAAAAGAGCATGTTTATAGTGGAAAGTAGATACGCTCCAAGGACAGAAGGGGTGACTCCCAGCGGCTAACTGCTAGCTGACAACTAACAGTTAGCCAGCTGACCTCTGGCTGAAAGCGGCAATTTTAAGTGGCTGTATCTGTACCATTTACAACAACTGTTTAATACTAAGTGTTTTGTAACAGGAGCTTCCATGGCTTTTCCAAGTTACTCATAAAGACTGATGTGTCAGTCCCTAAGATGCTTCACCACATTTGTGCTACTGTTGAAATAACCAGGTGTTAATGGGAGGGGAGGGTTAGTTCCAAGTATCCATTTTTTGACAACCTTTGAACTTTTACAGCCTTATGTTCCTAGCAGGTCTCTTAGGTCATGTGACCAGGGTCTACTTGTCATTCATCATACTAAGCTGAGACCTAAGGGAGACAGAGCTTTTGCCACTGTGGCTCCCAGACTGTGAACTCTCTCCCACTGAGCATAAGATCTCTGGACTCAGTAGCTTCTTTCAAAAAACAACTAAAAACACATCTTTATAGAATTGCATTTTGTTAACTGTTGTCTGTTTTGTTTTATGCTTTGTTATCCTTGTGTGAAGCACATTGTGATCTTTTATCTAGAAAGGTGCTCTATAAATAAAGTTTTACTTACTTACTTACTTGTCACTACATATACAGCCTGTGTTACCTACAGTACTGAGGGGCGAACAAATACTGTTATGTCTTTAGAACTTTGGTATCAAGCGCACCGGTTCATCTGACATCCCTACAGTAAACTTGAGTGTAACAGCACAGCACATGTTCAGCTTAATTTCCTTTTACTGAAGCCTTTGTTTCTACTCAGAGATTTTGCCTTAATGGGGTTCAGAAAACCCTCTTAATGAAACCTTTGGTTTTAGTTTGTAATACTCCCCTGGTGTGTGATTTTTTTTTTAGACTATATCAGCATTGTAGGTTCTGGGGTGCCATCTCTGCCCATTACACAAACACTAATTCAGCTTTGCTAATACCTATGTTGGTGGTTTAAAGGTCCGATAACCAAGATCCCCCCATTTGTTCCACGGAATGGTGAGTTGGAACAACCACACAATGTTCCCACCTTGAACAGGCTGTATAAAAGTGGCTTGTGAGACTTCTTTGGAGAGGCAGACAGAGAGCAGGTGGGGATGGTAGATTATGAGAAATGACAATATTAGAACAAGGATAGACTTGGAAAATTAGATTGCAAAAAAAGTCTTGAAACTTAATATCCAATGTGATAAGTCCCCAGTAGAGAAAAGGAACAGATTCAACATGTCACTGTCTCCCACACAGATGAATACCTGGCAGCCTGCTATGACATACAGTAAATGGCTGCTAGCATTACTAATGACTCAGGTAGCTTCAGCATGGCAGAGCAGTCCTGAGAATTTGTCCAGAACTTACTCTGGAAATTTGATAAGCTTAACTATGAAGCCTTCCACCATGACACTGTCTCTATTTTACCAATACTCACAAGTCTAATATTTTAACTACACAACTCTGTGAAAAAAAGGGCAGGTGATTTCTGAGACCAAGAGACCAAGAGGGTTAGAGAGAGTCAAAAGTAAAGATTTCGACCTGCACTTAATGATGAGATCATCACTAATGACACAGTGTGTAAATGGTACTTATGTAGTGCTTTTCTACAATAACTGAGCACTCAGACTGCTTTTTACTACAAGCCTCGGTCACCCAGTCAGACACACATTCATGCAAGCACTTTTTTCTATACCTGGGCATTTTGTCTAACATTTGCACACAGACAGATGGATCAGGGGCAACTCAGGGATCAATGTCTTGCCAAAGGATACATCAACATGCCGAGTGGGGGATTCAAGCCATCAACCTTCCAGTTGATAGACAACCCACTCTACTGCCTGACCTCCTGAGTCACAGCCTCCTGTTTGAAGAAAACTTTGCTAAAAAAATATGATAACAACCTGGTGTGTACTTTTTTTTTCACTGTTCACCAAGTCACAATATCCCTTAAGAGGAAGTGCTGAATCCATGATGACCAAACTTATTACATATTCAGGGAGAGTGTTAATATTAATGGACACACTGCTGTCAGCTGTTTAATATTCAAAGAGTCAGAGAATGAAGTGCGATAGAGGTCAAGCACTGCATAAAAAAGATCAATCAAAGTAAGGCTGTAGTCTATTTTTGCACTTTATTTCAAATGTCTGTTTTTCATGTATTTATTATCACACTTTACATTTTGGGGCATTTATACATATATTTGTTAATACACATACACAGACCACTCAAGGAAATGTTTCTAAGGTATTGGGGAAAGTACATGGTGTTAAGCTCATGCCAGAAGATGCAGTGAGGAAAATACTGTGAGTTGTAAGTTTGTATTTATAGTACTTTTATAACTTACCAAATAAGTTTAGATGTATTACACAATAGAGCAGAGATGACACTGACAAAATTAATGAATTAATCCATAATCATAAATGTAAACTCACCAGCCGTTTCATTAGGTACACCTATTCCACATGCCAATAATCCAAATATCTAATCAGCCAATAACGTTGCAGCAGTGCATTCAGGCATTTCAAACCGAGCATCGGAATAAACTGATCTGATATGTCAAATGGTAGGAGCAGAATTTGGCATAAACAACGTAAAAACCCAAGTCCATCCTGTCTTGTATCAAGAGATCATGGTGGTGGTGTCATGTTATGGGGGATAAATTCTCAGACCCCTTTGCACCAGCTGAACATTGCTTAAACAGCACAGACTACCTGTGTATTTTTGCTGACCATTTCCATCTCTCTATGATAACAATGCACCCATGTTCTGATGGCAGCCTCCAGCATGATAATGTCCCATGTCACTGTTACATCCCCCAGGAGGATGTCTCTTCTCCCTACTAGCTCTTTGTTTTGTCTAGGCTCCACCTCCTCTGTCCTGATTGGATGCTGCTCAGAGTCCAGCTAATTGTTAATCAGCGGAGCACTACTTAAGGCCTGTGGAGCTGTGTTTCTGGGCCCTCTGGCCATTTTGCTTGCCATACCTGAACAGGCTTGCATGCCTTTGTGACTTGTATATGCATTTTTGTTTTCATGTTCAGACTGCTTGTAGGGGAGAGCTGCCTTTTGTTTTGACACCCTGTTTTCTCCTGTTTATGTGTTGTTAGGTAGGTTATGGTTATATTGTATATTTTGTTTTCTTTGGAGTTAGGTCAGTTTATTTTATTTTCACATCAGGGATGTTTTGTTTGTTATGTTGGCCTTGGCTCTCCCTGAAGTTATACCTCAGTCTGAACCTAGATTTCATCACTAGCATTAAATAAACCTTTTTAAAACTACCATCTTGGCTCCTCCTTCACTATCCACCTTTATGTCCGTCCCTTCAAACCCCCTAGACTAGCCAGGGGACGTAGCAGTCACAAACCTCAAATCATGTGGTTTCAAACTGGTATCTTGAACATGCCAATGAGTTCCCTGCACCCACAGTCATCAGATGTCCACCCAATAGAGCACCCTTGAGATGTGGTGGAACATCATGGATATGGAGAAACTGAGCAATTCCATCATATCTATATTAATGCTATCTCAGGAATGCTTCCATACACTTTTTTTGCATCTATGCCATGAAAAATTAATTGGACCAACTAAGCACCATGAAAGTGTAAATAAGGAAGTGGCCGGTAAATGCATGTGAGGATGTGGTTTACTCTATCTGGATTTTTCTAAGGTACGTGACACATGAAGTGACAAATGTTCGAATGGATACACTGAGTGACATCAGTGAAACTATAAAAAAGTAGGGGGTTGCTGATGGAAATTACGTAATTTATTATTTCATTTTGATCTATACATTAACTGTCTCTTTTCTGCTCAAAGCAAACAAAAAAAAAATCATAGCTTATTACTTACTTTTTTTTTCGTTTGTTGGTACCACCCACTCCTGTCATTGTCCATTCAGCTGTTTAGAATGTTTAAGTTCAATTTAATGCCTTCAGCTCTGAGTGACACATACTTTGACACTTAGCGTGATTTACACTAAGTGTCTGCTCAGTGCCTAGTCTGACTTTTCATTTCCCGTATTGATCTTTGCACTTACATGTTATGAACTATTTAAAAGCTTTTTTTTTTTAAATGACAAGATTTTCCTCTTCTGCTTGAATCCTGCAGAGCTGCAGTGTTGTGTTTCTGCATCATCTGAAGCTCTGAAAGCCAGAGGACCAGTATAAATTTGCTAAATTAGCATTATTTTTTTCACTAGTGTCAACAGCCACTCAAAAGTCATTCATGGCTCACGGCCTTTTACATACATGTATTCCCATTTACGTGTTTCTGTTAAAGGTTTGATATGTAATTAGAGTAATTGTGGTCTCTGAAATTACCTCTTTCAACGAAGACCTCTTTTCACTCTGAACTCTCTCAACTCCTCTCTCTTTCTCCCTCTCTGTCTCTCTCCCACTCTGTCATCTACTCATGTCTGATGTGTCAGTCAGTCAGGGTCTTAGCAAATCAAAGTGTGTGTTTCTTTGGGAACGTGCACGCGTGTTTGATGTGTATGTGCGTGCGCTCTATCTTGTGGAGCCAGCCTTGTGTTAATCTGACGTGCTTGGTTGACGTTCTTTAGTTGAAACTTTGCATGACTCCATGACAGTCTTTGCTTAAGCTGAAAGACAGGGCAAACCAGTGTGTGTATGTGTGTGTGAGACAGAGAGAGAGCAAGAGACAGAGGCAGTGCATAAAGTCATAAAACAGAGGAAAAGAGGGAAAATCAGAGGGCAAAGAAGTGAGAGAGGGCAGCAGGATTGGGATCTGCTCACTAAAAAGAGGGACAGACAGCAGGCCTTTGAATTTGTATTGAGGTTTGTGTTTGAGGGTTTAAACTAAGCCAGAATAGGATCAGATCTGCGTGTTGCAGTGCAGGTGTGCTGTTTTTTGTGCAAAACGAAAAAGATCAAATAAATTAAGGCTAAATGAAAAATCCCATCTATTCAATTTTTCAACCCACTATTTGGGTGAACAAAATGCTTAAATGAAATAAAAACTCCGGAGGGATGTTAAAAATTCTGCTTTGCTGGTAAAAATTCTAATTTGATACTATTCATGATTTCTACACAGTCATCTTTAAAGGAGCTGCAATCAGAATTTGCTAGATTTCATTTAAAGCTTCATCAGTAGCTAGCACTGTCTTATGAGAACGTGTTAGCATAACTGCCCCTGTAGTAAGAAACAAGACAAAGCAGGATTTGGGATAAGACTGTGGTGTTGCAGTGGTTAACACTGTCATCTTTCTATAAAAGTGTTCCTGTTCTCAGCTGGAACCTTTCTGTGGAGCTTGTGTTCTCTTACAGTTTAAAAAGATGTGCTTGCTACATTAACTGATGATTCTTAATTAGCCACTAGTATAAACAGGAGAGATCCAGCTCAGAGTATCAGAATTGCTGTTGTAAGTCAAGCGCAGCTGAGCCTTGATTGTTTTAATAGTTAATAGATGCAACTTAACATAAAGCTACTGTTGGGCGAGCATATCTTATATGCCCACTGTTACTGTTAATGAACTAGCCTTAATTGTCTATCTACTTATGTCCACTAATTGGTTACAGTAGGGTTAATTATCCATTTCTGTATGTAAACTCAGTTACCTGTGACTCTGTGCACTCCTGCTGGTGCAACCTTTCTCCTCATACGTGATATTAGAAATAAAATCCCTTTCATCTCTTTCTGTTTCACCCACTGTGTTTGCAGAGATATGGAGAGCAGCAACCTGCACCCGTTCATCTATGGTATACAACACAGTTAGCGCAACACAACTGGTGCTATGCTAATGCAGTAATACACTGCCCCCCCACGCTTCCTGTAGCAGCCATTGGGTTTAACAGCTTTTCTAGTGGAAAAATTTGCACTGCCTACTGTTAGACAGTTAGCACATGGCAAACAATAGCATTACCTGCTATGACCTTTAGTGTCTAGAAGAAATGTTTCTAGTTCATCATTCATCACCATGTATTCCCAAGCTATTCTGAAATTTACTCTTGTTTGTTGCTGTTTTATCATTTTGGCGCATGGGTTTTATCTCTGAATGACGCTGGTGGGGATAAGTGTCATTTTCCACCAGTTTCCACTGTTAGTGGGAAAACTCTGCTACACAGTTAAAAAGGCGTCCTGAGAATAACATCATAGTGGTTAGGGCTGTGCGATATGACCAAAATCTCATATCCCGATATAAGAATTCTATCGTCCCTATAACGATATAAATCACAAAAATGTAACATTTTCTGTAAATTCTGTGAATCTCGGGCAGCTCGACTTGCGGGAATTGTTTCCAGCTGCGCGTCATGTAGCTGGAGTCGAGTGTTTTAACAGATGCATGAAACTATACATTTTTAGACATAAGTTGTAACGGCCGCCGTTTATTACACGGCGTGCTGCGGGGAAAAGCCTGTTCTAACGTTTGAGTCTAAGGTTTATTTTTTAGCACCTGGCGGCTCTTTTTTACTTCTCATCCGTAAATAATCTGCTCTTTCCCGTGATTCTGTTTATTTTGAAAAGTCTCAACAGGATCTTGAGCTTTATTGTGAAAGGTTTATGTGGAACATAAACAAGCGGACACGCGATGGTGTTACCGTCCTTGTTGCTAACCACAACACATAAAAACAGGCCCTTGTCCGTCTGTAGTGTGGTTATATAAAAAGTAAGAGAAAGAGAGAACTTTAAGAAATTAATATAGCCACTACAGTGACCATCAAAACGATGAAAAAATATTGCCGTTTATTTTGCGACACCACAAAACAAACGATAGCGTAAAATGAAACGATAGACGTTTTTATATCGTCATCTGATATATATCGTTATATCGAACAGCCCTAATAGTGGTTGTTCCTTCCCATTATGTTGATAGTTTTACTCCATTTTGGAGGGTCGTAAGCAATTTTAAATTACAATGACTGCCTTTGAATTGGAATTTCCTGTCAAACGTGTACAGAAAAAAATGTCAGTCTTTAAAGCATTACATTCAAGTCATACTGTGAATGAGACTTTTTCTAAAACACAGGTTTTATTCTTAACATGGTTTTGCTCTACATTTAAATCACTATTCCTTTTCAGCTACAAATGTGCACGGTAGATGACAGGGACATGTATCCACATATGAAGACTGACTTCCCTATTTTTCATCCTAAATCGAAAAACCCTCAGGGGAGCATGATGAAGGGGATAAAATCAGTCAAAATGTATCAGCAGGAGGCTGCTAAGAATCAAAACTTTCGGATTGTGTGCTTGCAAGCAAAGCCCATCTTTACACCTGGAACAAGTGATGAGTTTTGGAGATCAGCACGTCGGCAGGGTAATTATGGTGCCTCATTGCACACCTGCTGTGGGAGAGTCAGCATGCCTCCATTTAATTGCCCTCCAATGCTTCTGACCTCAAGCAGGACATCCCAATTGATATCAAACAGGCTTGATATTGTCTTTGGTGGTCGTCTGGTATGACCGCTGAAATAAGCAGAACTGTCAGCTCGTGTCAGCATCAGACCAACATCTGAATTGGGTAAAGCTATTTTAACAGCAGACTAACAAAGGATACACAGCAGTATTGGTCATCCGGTCATCTGTTTAATTACACTACATGTAATTAAACAACACTATATATACACACACATTCACAATTTATATCTAAGTAGAAAAGTCCATTATTTTGGGATCTGGAGGATGGTTTTGTTAGACAGAGAGGTGCTATTGCTCATATGAACCACGTAAAGGTATCTCCCTGAATCCTGTAACATACACATCCTACACAAACACTGTCATGCTTCAGCGCCTCCCTCTGTTTCAGCTTAGATCAAACTGATGGAGCCCAGTCTACGACATACACACACAACCCCACAGATGGGATTAAAATGCTTTGCAGCTTCAGTTGTTTCTATAAATAAATAAAAGTATATTTTTCAGTCATTTTTATTTCTTTGCATGAATGGCCTTGTGTCTACGTGTACTTCTATTACTTGTGTTATGGAGACAATAATATGTTTACAAAGTGGCATTGTGAGGTCCAACATTTGGGGATTTAAAAAAAAGGATCCCCCATAAAGTATTTAACTTTAACTTTAACTTTAAAGATTTAACATAGCATAAAGTGATGGATGATGAGTGTGTGTGTCTGTGTGTGTCTGTGTGCACGTGTTTTGCTTTGGGCCTGATCAGATCAGAAAATGAAAAACATCTGTGAATGGTTTTTGCCGTTGGCTTTCAGCAGAGTGTATATGTCATACATGAGTCTGGCGGTCACACTAGCTGGGGAAATTAAAATTAAACATCTTTATTGTGTTGTACCCTTCACAGTAGGGATGGGCTGGACAAGATAAGATGAAACTTTAATAAAGTGTGTAGAGAAATTAGGTCACCACAGGAAAAAAAACAAGGGGAAAGAAAAAAATGGAGGTGCACTCACAACAGTAATAAAACTAGTGGAAAATTAACGTAGTTTGCATTCGGAACCATATTAAGTAAAGTATTCAGTTTAACGCTGAAATTTTTGAAATACAGTGTAGGAAATGATTCATTTCTCACTGACAAAGAAATTACCTTTTTAATGGAGAGAGACAGAATATCGACTAAAACTCCAAAGAAAACAAAAACACATTACATAAAAATTATAAATCGATTTGTATGACACTGAAGTAAGGATTTAATTGTGTGGTTCGTTCAGGACCTAAAGAGCAGACTGACATGACAGTGGCAAAAAGAGCATAAGACATTGATAAAGGGAACTGAAGGTGAGCAAGAGGCTTTGGGGAGTTCTCAGGGGCTGTGAGAGAGAGAAGAGAGGAGAAATTATTGTCCATTCCAGAAGAGTGAGTTAGGCATGAGTAAAAATGGAGCTGAGAGATCTTGGTTTTTGTGCCGTGGGAGTTTAGTCGGGGAGGAGCGCTGGGTTGGCTCAGGATTTTTGAGGGATCCTCAGGTGGAGAGCATGCAGGCAGATAGAGGGCTGATAAGGTAAGTTCAGAAAGTGTAGGTAAGTTAGGAATTATGAGTATTTCCAAATCTGATTCTAAACAAAATGAGCTAAGAGTTTCCATAATAACCGAAATAGTCTGGCACAGAATTGTGGCGCCATACGGTCTTGGCATATCTGCTGCTTGATTGCGGTGTAAGGAGGATGTTTTCGTCCAAGATTTTATGGTAAATATGGCCCCCCTCCATTGGCCCCTTACTTCTGTGAGCTAGTCTTGTACCTTTAGCAGAAAAAAGAGCCACAATCCATGATGTTTCCACCTCCATGCTTGATCATGGGTTTTGGTGTTCTCTGTGTGTACTTGGCATTTTTCTTCTTTCAAACATGATGAGTTGAGTTGATACAAAAGACCTCAATTTGGATTTTATCTAGCCACGGCCTTGCTCCCAAACCTTCTTATTTAGATGTTTGTATTTAAGACAGACTTGTACATGGGCACTGCAAGATTTCAGTCTATTACGGTGTAGCACGTTACCAATAGTGTTCTTGGTGACTGTGTTCCCAGCTACCTTCAAAATATTGTGGCGAGCTCAGACAAAGAGGAGACAGAAGTGTCGCTTGGTCTTGCTTCCCCGAGCTAGCCAGGGAGCACAGCCATTTATTAGCAGGCTCCTGGCAAAAACCGCTCTGGCATAGCATGAGCATTCAACAACAACAAAGAACACAACGGCGCTCTCCCACCCCACACAGAAAAACATAGTCGCAGAGAGAGAGTGTGTCACCTTGAACACAGCTGTCAAAAAGAAAACCCAAACAGCCCTGACCCGCTACAATATTAACAAGCTCTTCCCATGTTGTTTTGAGCTGACCTACCACCTTGCAACTGTTCATCCTCATCTCATGGAGCTCCAGACCAAGTACAATCCATGGTAACTTATATATTTATTTTATTTACTTTATTTCATAATGAAAAATCTCACCAACAATTATAACCTTCTCACTAAGCTTCTTGATGATCTGATGGTCTTCTTGATGGTCTTTCAGTCCATTCCAGCCTCATGCATTTCTACAGTCTTTTACCTGATGTCATTTGACAGCACTTTGGTCTCTCTTTGGTGTGCGTACCACATTCTGGCTCCTGCATCTCTATGAGTCTGAATGTTGCTGCTTTGTAAGGGATCAAATATAACTTATTTTAGTTGCATTCAAATCAATGTATGCGTTTATAAATATTAGTGTTTTGTATTTTTCTGGATTTTTAGTTATTGTTCTTTTTTTCTTCATTGAAATGAAACTACCATAAAATTAAAGGCTGTCTGTTTCTTTGTAAGTGAGCAGCAGGGTTTTAAATAATTCTTTCCTTCACTGTATATAGTAGATTGCAATTAAGTGGGTAAAATTTGTACTGCATTTTAATGATAAAAAACTAATTGCACAGCTTGTGCTGCCTTTTATGCTTTTAGGTCATGCTGGTGTTGTAGCTGTGATGTAATTTTGCACTTCAGGACAATGCTACAGATGGCTGTGGCTACAAGAATAACTGGCTACGCAAAGAAGAGGTCCGGGACACAGTGATTTCTATTAATGATCCTAGTGTGCTCTTACTCATTAACTGACACTGACAATCTAGTGTTGCACTTCCAAATTCCTAGGTTCCTTACCTGAATATTCAATTTCTTATTTTTCAAATGTATATGAGGAGTTCACTCACTAAATAGAGCTACATGTCTTTTCCACTAGATATGAAACTTTGTTACAGTCTGTAATGCAACTTCTCAAAATATTGTAAAATCTTCATCCCTATTTCTGAAAACTGGGAGTTTTTACTGCTACACAGTAAAAAATGCCTCATGCTGTGGTGTTGTAGATCAAGACCTTTCCCTTGACTTATTAAAGTACAGAGGCACGACTTTACTTTTAATTAGATTTCTGAAAAGTGCATGTCAGTGGTGGTACACCTCACAGTGAATAAAGGAAACATAAAATGTAAAAAAGATATCACAACAGATAAAGTCTGCATGCTAAAGCAGTCATAACTTCATCTGTTCTTCAAAATATACTAGAAGTCATTTTTGTAATTCACCTGCGAAAAATTCTGTCTGAGAGGTCAAAAGAGCTGTTTCTGACTTTTAAAAATTACATACACCAATTAACGCGTAACTATCAGGTTCTGTGTTAACATTTGATGCCTGATCCTGCAATTTTCACTTCATCTTTCACAAACTAAATACATGAATAAAAAATAATCAGCAAAGAAAATCATAAAGAATACCAAAGTACGCTTGTATCTCATTTTCTTTTGTTCATTCAAACATTTCATTAAATGGTTCAGGAGCAAAGAAAACTGCTTACTTGTCAGATTTGGATTTCTGATTTTGTAAGAAGGGTCCATATGTGTGCATTTTGACATGCATTGCACTGTAAGTGATTACATTATAAGTGCCTATTCATTCATATTTTTGTCTGTTCATCAGCCAGTTTAAGACTAAAGCTTTATGCCAGTTCATTCAGGGTTAAATTGACTTGCTAAGACCCTGAGGCTCAACTCACTGGGAATTGAACTGGCAACCTTCAGGGTCACGCAGACTGAATCTCTTCCTGGCCGTTCTAAACGATCTAGATAACGAGCCCGTTGAGAGTCGATGAGTGTGTAGATTAGCATACATTTACATAAATTAGGAAGGCAATTAATATTCTGTTCAATCTGTTCAGAAGTCATCCGACTATCTACAGGGAAACACAGAGAAAAAGAAAAACAGGAAGATACAGGAGACAGACACAAAAAAGAAATCGGGCCATGCTTAATAATGCAATGTCAAAAAAATATTATTAGATGATGTGATTCGATTACTCATTTTATTCATCAAAGTCAAAGTGTGACAAAGACCTGTGAGCAGGAAAAAAAACTGTAATATAATATTTATTCAGGTGAAGATATGACTGACATTGACTATTGATCTAATATGCTTTAAAGAAGATGCTGGTGATGGCATTGAGAACTTAATAGAGTTTCTCAGATATTTCACCAAACACATGTCCTTATTCATAAAAGCTCTTTTATAACTTTTCTGCTCTAAATTACATGGAAGTTTTATGTAGAACCATATGTGTAATTTATAAAAGGGAATAGTCTATGCTGGTTTCAGAAACTGTATAAATAAATATCTAATATAGTTTGGAAATCCTTTAAACACTTTATGTAATTGGTTAGTCAATTTTAATTTTTCTATAAATGCTAATCAGGAGTTTGCACTTTCACCTCATCGTTTTCATGTCGTTCCTGTGCCTGCGTACATTTCGTCGTTGTGCTCCTGTTTCCCCTCATAGTGCAGAGACTGTCTCAGGAGAAAAAATTAGACCACATGAAATAAACAAACCAAAACTTACTTATATGTAAAAAAAAAAAAAAAAAACATCCTACAGAGAAATAAAAGTTTTTCATTTCCAGGAACAAGGAAAACAGTTACATTTGGATTATTAAACATCAGGTATCTCTATCCAAAGTCTACGCTAGTAAATTATTTCATAACTTGATTAACACATTGATTCTTTTTGCCTTAAAGATAACAATATGCAAGTTTAAATTAGTCAGCAGCATCAACTGATACTAGCAGTCAGAAATCCTCAAAAGCACAGGGCAAGGAGGAGGAGTGGCAGCAATCTTTCACTGTAGTTTATTAATCAACCAAAGATGTGGACAGAGTCATAATTCATCAGAAAGCCCTACACTTAGCCTTGTACACCCTGAGTGGAAAACACATTATCTCCTTGCCCCTTAATCAGAGTTTTATCTAATTTATCAGACTTAGTGCTCAATTCAGATACTGTAATGATAGTGGGCCATGTTAACATTCATGTAGATGTTGAAAAGGGCAGCCTCACCACTGCATTTAAGTCATTATTACATTCAGTTTGCTTCTCACAAAATGTAAATGAGCCTACTCACTGTTTTAATCACACTCTTGATCATGTCCTATCATCTCGTATAGAAAATGAAAATGTAATAGTATTACATGAAAACCCTCCGTTATCTGACCATTTCTGAGGAACATCTCAGTTTACAATAATGGATACAAATGACTCGGTAAAAAATTGTCATTACAGTAGATATCAGTCCAAAATCGCCATTGCTAAATTTAAGCAAGTGACTTTACTCATTTTTTCTTCACAGTGAGATGGCAACATAGAGTAGCAACTTACCCTTTAGGAGGTTTATTATCTTGTTAATAGTGTGACTCCTCTGAAAGCGAAAACAACAAATCAACAAGGTTTGAGTCTCTGCTAAAATTCATATGAATGCAGAGCTTTAAGACAGATAACATTTAATCTGGGGAGGAAATTGAATTCCACTTTCTTAAAATGCATTTGTCTAGCAAGGGAAAATAGTGGGTTCCAAAGCACTTTGTCTGAGGTTTCTTTTCAGCACCATAGCCGGGCTGACAAAGAGTCACAGTTTTGTTGAATCTTGTTTTCCCTGAGCTCTAAGTTGTCCTTCATTGCACTTCATTCTTTTTTTTTTTTTTACAAATAAAGTTTTAACCATCATAAAAATCAGCTTTAGAAAGTGCTGCTTCTCTGTTATTGATCTCTCTGAGCTTTTAGTAATTTATCAAAATCATCAGTATGTCCATTAGATCCCATCTCTACAAGACTATTCCAAGAAGTCTTACTATTTACTTGCATTTCCTTTCATGGCTAAAAATTGCAATAACAATTTTAGCAATTTCCAACCTTCCTTTCATTCCAAAAGTTTAGTAAATCAGCTATATGGTCATCTGAATATTGAGTGTTTTATGCATTTAATATATATCTAGGACTGCCTTACTTATATTTCAGTTGCTCTACTGTAGGCTCAGCACATCACGAGAAGTCTTCTTTTGCATTATGTTTTTCTTTGTTTCTTTGTGCTCTTTTTTGTTCTCTTTTCATTTCTCTCTTTGCCCTCAGCCCCAGCTGCTTGCAGTAGATTCTGTTGGCGATGTTTTCTTGTTAAAAAAGGGTTCTTCCTTCCCACCATCACTAAGCAGATGCTCAGAGGATGATCTTGTTGTAGCAGTTTTCTGTCTAATATTGACTGTTGTTGTGAACTGGCGCTCTATAAAAATATTGAATTTAATTGTTAATAAAATATTCCAAAATAGTAGCGAGACTATCATGCCCTTAGAGTGCTATGAATTATCCCAGAAAAAGGCAGTAAGTGAACCTTACACTGGATGTTTTTGTCAAACTACTTGAGAGGTCTGTCCTTCCATTATTCTTCACCGGAGCTTCCGGCTACTTTTTTTTTTCAATTAACCTTGTTCCTCCAGCGTCATTAAGTGGATTTTACTGGGTTGGATTCATCATTCACTTAAAAAATAACTGTTAAAGAAGGTTATACAACACTTATAGATATAGATACAGAGTTTATCTATCATGGTCTGGTTTTCCTTTACTATTGTGTTCAAGTTATCTGTCTTTGTGGGCTTTCCATGTACAACACACTCTTTCAGTGCTGCATGAACATTTCCCCCAAGGGGAATACTGTGTATTAATCAATACAACATGCTTTTGAACACCAACAAGAAGCTACAGAATAGCTATACAGTTTTCATTTAAATTGGTTCTCTGTCTCTGTGTGTGTGTGTGTGTGTGTGTGTGTGTGTGTGTGTGTGTGTGTGTGTGTGTGTGTGTGTGTGTGTGT
>NW_005188083.1:82741-94585 GCF_000239375.1 Pundamilia nyererei | reverse complement strand
TGATGTTGCATCTGTCTACATACTGTTAGTTACTAACCCTAATGAGCTGTCGTGTTTTGTTTCGGACCGGTTTTACACAAATGCTCACTGAATGTGTTGGCAATAAAAGAAATTTAAAAAAATAAGTTGGATGTACTTAATTCATTTGTGTGGAACCTGTTGACAAAATAGATTTATGTAAAGCACAAGGTGGCTGAAAATATAATATTTGAATTAATCTAACTTAAATTTAACATTTTACTGCCACAAATAAGAAATGTGTTGAAGTAACTAATCTAAACTATCTAACCTGTAAATATATCTATGTTCATACAACATAACTTGATTTAGGTAGTCTTAAATATCTCTTGTTAATCTTAAGTATTTTAAAATTAGATGAACTAAAGATTTTATCTTTAAACTAACACAATGCAATTTCGTGGAACCTGTTGACAAAATAATTTTAATTAAAGTCAACGTTTAGCTGGTCAGAGTTGATGGGAAGGTGGATGGAGCCAAATACAGGGCAACCTTGGAAGAAAACCTCTTGGAATCTGCAAAAGACTTAAGACTGGGGCGGAGGTTCACCTTCCAGCAGGACAACGACCCTAAACATAAAGCCAGGGCAACACTGGAATGGTTTAAAACAAAACATATCCATGTGTAAGAATGGCCCAGTCAAAGTCCAGATCTAAATCTAATCGAGAATCTGTGGCAAGATCTGAAAACTGCTGTTCACAAACGTTGTCCATCTAATCTGACTGAGCTGGAGCTGTTTTGCAAAGAAGAATGGGCAAAGATTTCAGTCTGTAGATGTGCAAAGCAGGTAGAGACAGACCCTAAAAGACTGGCAGCTGGAACTGCAGCAAAAGGTGGTTCTACAAAGTTTTGACTCGCTGAATAATTACGCACACCCCACTTTGCAGTTATTTATTTGTAAAAAATGTTTGGAATCATGTCTGATTTTCGTTCCACTTCTCACGTGTACACCACTTTGTGTTGGTCTTTCATGTGGAATTCCAATAAAATTGATTCATGTTTGTGGCTGTAATGTGACAAAATGTGAAAAAGTTCAAGGGGGCTGAATACTTTTGCAAGCCACTATATAGACTGCCACTATTTTTCCTCCTCTGGCACACAAACCGAAAAGTAAAAATGGAACCAATAAGTGGAATCGACAGGCAAGCAGACAAACATTTCCAGAGAATTAAACTACTGCAAGAACTAGTTCTTGATTCCCATCCCTACTCCCTCCCTGGGTGGAGAATAAAATGATGTTGAATTAAATTTAATAGATTGCACCTATTTCCCATTTCCTTCAATCAATCAATCAACCTGTGAGGTGGGATGGATTATCTCCGCAAAAGAGAAGTTCTCACTAACACAGATTTAGACAGATTTGTGAACAATATTTGATAGTAATGGGTCCTTTGTGTATGTAGAAAATAGGAGCAAAAACAAAAGCGTTGCGTTTTATTTTTGTTCAGTGTATAAAGAATCGAGGGGTGTTGCAACACTTTTGCAATCAACTGTATTAGTTACAGTTTACAGTGATGTCAAGATGCTGTCTGTGCTGTCAGTTGACTGTGTGAAAAGTTAAAATGGAATGATTTTAGGGCAAAGGGGTAAAGTGACAAAGGGGGGAGTTGAGGGAGACTTGGAAAAGGGTGTACAGAGTGGGGGAAAACAGTGCCAAAGTTTCAAACATTTGGTGATGACTGAATATGGAACAATTACAGCAGATATTTGGGTTGAGTGGTGGAGGGGTGATCTTATTAAGGCTTTCAGGAGAAGCGTGTCATTTCATCGACAGTGACAGTGACACCAAATGTCATTTTAATTGACACTGTGCCATAGGAGAGAAGGGAAGGACAGAGAGAGAGAGAGAGAAAGGGAGACAGAGCGACAGTCCTTCTTCCCCCAGGGCGATCTTAATTGGTAAAGTTAGGAATATAAGCTATGAAATATTAAATGTATAAAGTAGAATATTCACTGTATTCTAAAAGCACTTTAACTCAACAGGAGCCTTTGCACAGCAGAGCACCTAATAGGAAAAGTTGGTCAATATTTCTTTTTCAGTCACATCTCAGCTGTAAAAAGTGCCACTTCTCTGCATTAAATAATCATAAAGCATAAATGCTGTGGTTGCTTTTATGCACGTGCAGTGGGGAGCTCCTTAGAGAAATAAAAATGAAGCCAAGTTATGAAATTGTATGGTACCGCCTCTGAAGGGAAATAAGTGTTAATTTTTTGAAATTAGTATACCTATACCTTATTTGGAAGTCTTACTTGTGTCTTATTTCAATCCATCTGTTCATGCATGCACAACGTGCACACCACAAAGCAGGATGCACATGCACATTCACAGCAACACTAACATGTAGTCTGCACGGCTCTTCACTCATAGTGAAAGGCCACTGTGAGTGAAGTCACAAGGTTCACAAAGGTAAACTTCAGGGCGACCAACACAAACATCTGCAAAAACAAAACGTGGGCATTTACAAAACAGCTGGTTAATGTTTAAAGCTGTCAAGAGCTCAGAGCCAGTCAAAATCGAATAGAGGAGATGAGAGAAATATTGGAGAATGGTTAAGTTTTAAACGTCTCTGGCTGCTCCATTAGGGATTTGGCACAATAGATTATCTGCCTTAACCTCACTCTATTCCTAACATCCTCTTCATAATACTGACTCTGAGGAGGAAAATCTGTGCCTCTCTACTTTTAAGTAACATCCTTATATTATAAAATGTGCATTGTTTTTGGGTGTTTTGTTTCTGTTCTTTAAAAAAATTTGAATACATTAACACAGTGACTTTCTACCAGTTCACTGGAAAGTTACACAATAGTGATGATACGCATAATAAAATAAAATTTAAAGGGAAACACGAAGGGAAAAATATATAAAGGGAAAACACAAAGAAAGTGTCTGAAAGGAGTCACTTTCAGTACAACACGCAAGACATATTACAGCTTACAGACAGGACCATTAACCATTATCCTTTTTGATATCCAGTTTGTAGCCTGATAAGAGTAGCTTCCTGCTTTGTGTCTAGCAAAAAATAAGCTCAGGTAATTGGGATATCAGAGTATGTACTATAAGTGCTGCTTTTTGTTGCCATTTTCTTGTGCTATTGAATACTAAAAACAAACTGGATTGCCTCAGGGACATCTGTGTACAGCGTGGACCTGGGGTCTTCCCTGGTGTGATAGACTCCAGCCTCTATGGATCTTGTGCTCAGAGCTTGTTCCTTGTTCCATGATTAGTGCCTCTGTTACGTTTTTCAGTCCAGGTTTGTCCAGCCTCTGGAAGGATTTCTGGATGTCAGTCACTTCTTCTAACTGACAGTGATACATACAGTGCAGGGGCCTGTCCTTACATAATGATCATTCTGCTTGCTCCACTTTTTTGGGGGTTTCTGCTGCCAGAGGTATTCACTATGCATGTGGTAAGTTGTAGCCATCTTCCAGTTGTAGTGATAGATGTTTGCTGTTTCATCCTGGACAGCAGTTCTGACACTCACTAGTCCTTTATCAGAATCAGAAATACTTTATTTATCCCCAAGGAGCAATTAAGATACAACAGACCAGCATAATGTTGAAAATAAGGACAGGCAATGAGATAATAAATACACAGAATATACAGAAGAATACAAATATACTGACTGGATGGCGAAAAACAACGAAAAGAGCATTAAAGTTAGAAAAAGAACGCAAAACTGCTCAGCTGACTGGCCGGTCAACCGCACTAGCAGCGGCTAGTCCTCTGTCTCCTTTCATCTGCTTAGTGTGTGGTCTCATGGTAATGGATTTGGGGTAAAACCCTCCAAGTAACTTCCTTGTCTTGATCTCAGTGGCTTCCATCTCCTCCTTTGGCCAGCTTAGTATCCCAGCAGGGTACCTGATCACAGGCTGGGGGTAGGTGTTGCCTGGATCTTGTTCTTCCCATTCAGCTGACTCCTCAGGACTTGCCTTACTTTCTGCAGGTATTTAGTGGTTGGGGCTTCGTAGCAGCCTCTTCATACTTTTCCATTTGCTTGTTGAAATCCGAGGTACTTGTAGCTGTTCTCGATGTCTGCAATTTTGCCTTCTGGTATTCTCTCAGGTATCCCTGGACCCACTGAGGCCAATTACCGAGATGATGTCAAGTAGCCTCTAAATGGTCTACTAGAAGATGTGAATGTAGCATTATGGACAATCCGTAACTTGACCACCACTGGAAAAGATCCTGTGGGACTTGCATATACAGAGAAGCTAATTGGTGATGGCTAACCAACCGGGCATGGTAGTGATGGACAAGTACAGGAAGACAGCAATAATGATAGATGTAGCTATACCGAATGATAGCAATATCAGAAAAAAGGAAGATGAGAAGCTGGAGAAATGCCAAGGGCTGAGAAAGCTGCTCAAGAAGATGTGGTGAAGGCAACAGTGGTCCCATCGGCATTCAGGGCACTTGGAGCAGCGACCTCCCCAAGCTGGGCGAGTCGCTCCAGCAGATCCCAGGAACAACGTTTGAGATTTCGGTCCAGAACAACACAGTCCTAGGAACACCAAAAAGACTGCACAAGACCCTTAAGGTCCCAGGCCTCTGGTGGAGGCTCTGATCTTGAAGGATAAAGACTGGCCACAATGCAAGAGGGTATTTGTTTTCGTATTTATACAGCTATTACTATTTTTATGATTATTATTAATATTAAAAAAATTTCTATCCTGCACCATTGCATGTTGCAGCAGCCTCAACACCCATACTTCCTATGGCTTTGTAATCTTGCAGAAGGAACCTAAAAAAGTAAAACCAAAGCTTAAAAAATTGCTTCCTTGAAAAAAAAAAATTACTAACAGGAGCTAAACAACAGGGACACTGCAAGGTCAAAATTCTGTGGTATGTTGTATTAATACGTAAGTCTTTGTGTGAGGTATCTGGAGGTTTGGCTTCTCCTTCCTGATAGGCAAAAGGTGCAGCTGCTGCAACATGCACTGGTCTTTGTTCACCATCACAACAGGAGCAGAAAAAGTCACCGATTGCCAGCCTCGATGCTCCCCGAATATATGCTTTATGCAGAACATTTAGAATAAGTCTGTCATGTAGACTTCTGATAGTGCTTAATGAGCAGTTGGACAAAACTGTATTTTTGTAATTAGTACTACAGTGGTTTGTATACCACAGTGAAATAAATGTAGTTAAATATTTGTATATTTTATACTCTTTCACATATTTTAAACTTTTGAACAATGGAATTCTAATGGACATAACATTTTATTACATTATATTGATGAAAGAGAATATTTTAAAAAATGACAATTTCAAGTTTCCTTTCAGTTTCCTTTCATCATGCTTATAGTAATTGCATGATAAGTGTTGTGTAAGGTTTTCAAAAAAACATGAGAGAGCCTAAAAAGACGTGAAGGAAGGTGAACCGATGTTCTGGCAAGGGACAAACGCAAACTGACACAATAAATACACATACAGGTGATTAGGAGAGTGGGAGGACACAGCTGGAACCAATTAGACACAACGAGACAGGAATACAGGAAGACAGGAAGCACAATAAACACATAAACAGAGACCCAGACTCAAAACACAAACTTGATGTTGTAAGCAAACAACAACAGGGCCCAGTAATGACTAGGGATGGGTATCGTTTAGGTTTTATCCGATACCGGTGCCAAATCGGTACTTTTGAAACGGTGCCGGTGCTCAAACGGTGCTCAAACCGGTGCTTAAAGAATGGAGAACACAAAATTGGTCCAAAAACCTCTCATGTTCAGCTGTTTTTTGTAAAAATATAACAATGTTAGCCTTTTCTGCAGCTATGGGGCATATATGGTATCACTCTTGGCTGGAAGCAGTGCTTAAACAATGGAAAAAACACAAACTTTGTCCAAAAACCTCTCATGTTTAACTGTTTTCCACTTTTTCTTTGGTCATTTTAGCCTTTTTAGCCAGGGTGAAGGGAGTATCTGCCATCAAACAAGAGGACAGCCGCATGTAGCTATGATGATGTTTGCTAGTTCACCTTACATGCATTAATGTAATAACGTGGTTAGCCTACTCAACGTAAATTAGCTACTCACGCAGAGAAGAACGGCTGCTGCCACCATCATCCGTCATCATTTCTGCTACACTGGCAGGGCTAGGGGCCAGGACGCTCCTCTTCGTGTTTTTGGGGGATGTTGCATAACAGGCAACCCACCCGCAGTAGATGTGCTCGGTGTGAGGTCTCGCAGCAAGCTATCAAATACAGGGCATTTCTGGGCTTTTAAAAAAAACGCTATGCGTCGCCAGGTGTTTCATCGGATTTGAGGTGTTGCCTCCTTTGCACAGTATCACAGTATCAGCTTAAAGCACTTGTTGCAGGCTGCTGAGTTTGCATCTTTTGCTGTGAAGTACAGCCAGACTTCTGACCGCTTCGCCTTGGACATTTTTAATCTGTAGCTCTGATCTAACAGAACGTACGTACCTGGCCCCGCCTACTATCCTCGGAAACGTAAAATGGTGAATCTAAAGTGTATCACAGCTCAGGAAAAAAAAGCACCGAAATAAAGCACCGAAATGTGCGCTGCTTTTCGGTCTGGTTACTACCGTTTATGTCAGAACCGGTGCCATCATGGCACCGGACACCGGTACCCATCCCTAGTAATGACAGACAGAGATGGAGAGTGAAGGAAACCAAACACTAAAACAAAGAAAAGAAGAGGACAAAGACCAGTGCGGTACGCTAAAGGAAACTAAACTAGTCACCCTACAGTACCCTAGAGATATATAATATAACAGAAAACTCACGAGCACAGGGAAACTAAAATTTGAAGTAAACCAATAGAGTATAGGAAACATAAATTACTCCTCAAGATCAAAACAATAATGCTTAACAACGTTCAAAAAACACAAAACACTGGGCCATGACATGTGCATCATGTGTCATTGCACTTGCTACTTATTATTAATATTAAATGTTTTTAATGGACATTTTGACATTTTAACACTGTGGCGGAGGTGTTGTCTCTGGCCTGCTGCAGAGGAGGGGTGACACAGTGAGTTCGCGGTGTGCAGAGCACCAAAACAACAGAATTTGCTGCCATACACAATCAACCTGACAACACTGTGTGTGCATGGGCTCCTTGCTACAAACACATTTCTGTTTATTCACATATAAACACATTTATGTGTTTTTTGACTTTTACTTAGTGCGTCATCATTTCATTCATTCGCAATGTAAATCTCTAATAAAGTGAACAGTACAGCAGTTTTTCTCTAATTGTTTTATAGAGTTGTGGGTCCAAATGAAAAAGGGAAAAACCATTCTGAACAGGTGGAGAGCAGTGTGTAACCTAATCAAGCACAGCACCCAAACAGCCCTGGCCAGGGGGGGAAAAAATTAAGACAAAAAACCAAAAAAATCCCGAAGGTATAAAAACAATATCTAAAAAAAAAAAAAAATCAGCCGTGTGTAAATAATAAGCTGTCGTTCCCAAATGAACAAAGTCCATTAAAAAAACACTAAAATTCTGTTAAATACACACCTGTGTAGGCTTGGACTGGTAACTGCAAGGTGTGAGTTTTATTCCCCAACTTAGGTTATGAGTTTTTTAAGTTAACATGTACCAATTGTCATCAGTTACTATGAATTTATCTAACAAATATAAACATACAGTATTTGTCTTTTAGACTTTTAGACAAACTTTTAGCATTAAGCCTTGTGATGTATTTTTCAAAAAGTGGTGGCATATTTTTAACTTTGTGTTTGGTTGTTTCACAACTGATAGTAAAAGCAAAGCAAATCTGGTGTAGCAAAACGAAAATGAAAATACAACAGAGGATAACAATGGACTGAATCTCAAACCCTTAAAACACAATTTGCTTTCTTTTTATGCCTAATATCAAATATACTTCCTGAATCTATATTTATAGCCATAAATGACAGAAATTGCCATTGCTTTAAAGCGCTTTGAGTGCTCAGAAGAGTAGAAAAGCGCTATATAAGAACCAGTCCATTTACCATCCATTACTTTAACATAGTGCAGTCTTAAATTTGTCATACATCCAGTGGATACACTTGTATAAAAATGCTGAAAACTGAATTTCATAATGTCACTGACATTCAATACCATCAAATGAGGAACGACTGATTCACAATAGCAGAGAAAATAACACTTATAGAACCTAATTTTCAATCAATTAAGTGTTACTGGGTAGCCCTGAACCTACTAAGTCACTGGTGATTGATTCACGTACAAATTAATTTAATTTACATGTGCTAATAACAAAGCACACTTCTGCCACTGCTAAAAAAAGTAAAGGTCCACTGAAGTGAATGGAGTTGATGCAACTCTTCTAGTCAATGGTTCCACTTATAGTGACACTTCTGGAGTCAATCAGCATTAAGAATAAAACAGACAAGAGAACAGGTCAATAAGAATGAAAAAAGGACAATAAGATGATGGATGTGCTGGCACACTGAAGGTACGTAGCACCTACACCCCCTATGTGTTAAATATGGCCCAAGGAATCAGTGGCACTTGCCAACAACAGATTATAAGCCAACATAGTCAATGCAGCCTTCCATTTGTGGAAGAGGGGAGCAGTCTGGCTTTGTGACACTGTTGATCTTTGTAAAGTGTGTACAAAAGCAATCAGACCCATAACACTTAGTGGCCACTAAGCAGTGTGAACTTTTTGTACTAGAACTACATTCTGCAATACCATGCAGCAATATATAGTTACTTGTTTCTGCATGTGTAACAAACAATCCTTTGCTCTTCCTATGCACTGTGTACAGATTTTGTTTTCTAACTTGCAGGCCCAGTGATGTTTGAAGGAGAAAGCACTGACATAATCTAGTGCATTCTGTGGTTTCTCATTCCAAAGCCATTTTCCCCTCAATAGTTCAAAAGGCCCAGTTTAAGAGTGAACATGAGTGCAGCTGGATTAAAGTCACCACCTCTCATGCCGCAAACAGAAGATGAACACCCTCAACCCAGTCTGCATCAAACTTAAGGTAGTGTCCTCAGATCATGCTTTTGACAGTTTGATAAAACCTCTTTGAGTACAACTTGGCTTTTGGGGTGGAATACACTGGAATAACAGTGAAATGTGTCGAGCTGTTTAATCACTTGCACATAACTGGGCTATGACGTCTGGATATGTTCTCGCAGACCAAAGACTGAGGACCTTTTCATCACAGATTTTACCACCACAGGAAGAGTAAGATTTCCCATAGGAATTGCCTCAGGAAACCTAGTTAACGTACACATCACAATTAATAAAAAATTGTGACGAGCTTTTCTGCGGGGCTTTATTGGACCAACACAATGCAATAAAGCATGATCAGATGGCACACCGACAGCCGGAATGGGATATATTGGATAAGATCGAATTGTCTGATTTGGTTTACCTGATTTTTTGTAAAAATTACATTACAATACAGTATCACTTTACATTGTTCTTTTAACCAGATAAGTAACATTGGTGAGGAATGTGGTGAAAAAGAATGTGGCTTACTCAGATATACACACACCTTCTGTGCAACTTCTTCCTCAGATACAAGATCAAACAGAAGGGAGTGAGGGAGGTAGGGAAGCAAAAAAAAGAAAAAAAGAATCACAACTCTTCTCAGATCTGAGATACTGTCATAACAAATGCACATCATTAACACTTTTGTTCTACCCATCAAGCACTTTGATGGATGGAGGACCAAAATAATTGCATCCTTTAACTCTATAAAGATAAACTTCAATAATAAAATAAAGTCCACACATCTAGCAGCCAACCCAATGTTTTAGCCACACAATCAAACAGGACAAAATATTTATCCTTATCCTTGTCACACAATGGTGATATTAGATAAATGGATAAACCCAGTGACTGTAGTATAATCCCCCAAATTCCAAAATTTATATTGCTGGTGTTGGTCTGCATAGTGTTATGTAACGAAGACTCAGCATTTATCCATTGAGAGCCCATAGTGCTTGCAGTTGTGTTCGGTTTCCAACTTTGACTGACTGGGGTCTTTCTGACAGGAAGTCCAACAGTCAGTTAGAAAAGGAAGATCGCAGTCCTCTTATGACAGAGTAATGGCTAACCAATCAGACATAGTAGGGGTGGACAAGCAGAAGAAGTCTGCTGTAGTGATAGATGTAGCTATGCTGAATGATAGCAATATCAGTAAATTGGAACACAAGAGACCTGAGAAGTACCAAGGGCTGCGAGAAGACTCAAGACATCACCCTCCACATCTTTTTGATGTGGAGGGTGTTGAGGTTAAGGATCGAGGTTAAGGATCAAAAAGCTCTTCAGAGGGTTATCCGTACGGCAGAACGCTGCTGCAGGACTGCTCTCCCCTCCTTCAGGACATCTACACCAGGAGATGCTGGACTAGAGCAGCTCAGATATTAAAGAACCCGTCATATCCCGGCAACAATCTGTTGGAACTTCTGCAATCAGGCAGAATCAGATTTTCTATTTTATTTAGTATTAATACATTTAATGTACACAATTCACTTACTTGCTGCATATAATGCTGCATATAATGCTACTTACTGCATATAATGTTCTCTTCCATTTTGCACAGTCGAGGAGCATGTCAGGATACATTTCACTGTGTGTTGTACTCATATAACTATGCATGTGACAAATAAAGAATCTTGAATCTTGAAGGAGAGGAAAAAAGAGGGTGAGAGAGCATGTCCTGGAGGTGCTCCAGGGCTTCCTCCTAGTGGGACATGCCCGGAGCACCTCACTCAGGAGGCATCTTTATCAGATGCCTCCTGAGTGAGATATCAAAAAGCCTCAACTGTGTCCTTTCGATGTGGAGGAGCAGCGGCTCTACTCTGAGTCCCTCCTGGATGGCTGAACTTCTCACCCTATCCTATCTCTAAGGAAGAGCACTCTTTGGAAAAAGCTTATTTCCGTTTCATGTATCTGTCTCCCACTCCCTTCTCCCATCACTTGTGAATAAGATCCTGAGATATTTAAACTCCTCCACTTGGAGCAGGAACTCGTCTCTGACCCGGAGTGGGCAGTCCACCCTTTTCTGGCTGAGGACCATAGCCTCAGATTTGGAGATGGTGATTCTCATTCTCACCGCTTCACACTCAACTGCGAACGATTCCAGTGCAAGCTGCAAGCCATCCCCCAATGAAGCCAACAGAACCACATCGTCTGCGAAAAGCAAAGATAAGATTCTGAGACCACCCAGGTGACAGTCTTCTGCTACTTGGCTACACCTAGACATTCAGTTCATAAAAATTATGAACAGAATTGGTGACAAAGGGCACTCCTGGTGGAGTCCATCACCCACCGGTAATGAGTCTGAATTATTGCATGCTATGTGGACCAAGCTCTTGCAACGGTTGTGTTAGGATTGAATGGCCCGTAGCAATGGGCCAGACACCCCATACTCATGAAGCACCTCCCACAGGACACCGCGAGGGCCAAAGAGCCAAATGCCTTCCCCAAGTCCACAAAGTACCTGCAGACTGGTTGGCCTAAGTCCCATACAAGTATCAAGTATTGTTGAGAGGATAAAAAGCTGGGGCCCGTTCTTCGTACCTCGCTAAGTAGGTTAGCCGGATTAGATTGTTGACGATTTCGCGTGATCCTGGATCGTTCGGTTCCCCGAAGCTCATCCGGGACTTGCTGTCATAGCAACAGAGCCGTAAGCGTAAACCTGCTCGGGAGCAGGTTTACTTTATGTAAACAGGATTAGATCGCGGCCACGCAGGTATGTCCGCTTCATTTATACGAAAGCAACAGCGATATTCCACCACTGTTTCACCATAAATAAATAACATAAATGTAACTAAAGATAATGCAGCACTTGATCCTTTTATTGATGTCACACAGATACATACAGGTCATTTCCTAAA
>NW_005188083.1:52719-53792 GCF_000239375.1 Pundamilia nyererei | reverse complement strand
TTACATCATTTTGGTGAAGTGGGATCAGCCTGGTAGGTATTTATCATGCTAATCTGGGTTGAACTGCTTGATCATCTCTTTGAATCCCTGATCAATAACTATGAACAGGGGCCTCATGTCCGTCACCAACATGTTCAAGATTGATTCAGTCAGGACATCTGCTTGCGGAGGTGCACATGTTGTTGGCTTGGTGACAAAGTTGTCAATGAAGAAGAACGTCTTTTTTTTAGCAGTACCGTAACATAACATTTACAGCTATCAATATGCGTAAGTAGCTCACTGTTTACACTAATGTTAGAAGCTAACTAGCCAATTAGCTTACCGAAACGACTGTACCACTTCGTTGTCCTTAAATTAGCCACGACATGCTTCCTGTTCAGATGCTCGTGCATCACAGTTGTACTGCCATGGAAGGCAAGTTCCATTTTGCAGATTTTACATCGGAAATTCTTCTCTTTCATTTTCTCAAAATGCTCCCAGACTTCCAAGCTCCATTGCCAGGTAGCCATGCCATCGGAGACTGCTTCTTCTTATTTGGTGTCTAACGACAGCTGACATCCTGCCATCTTCTGTTTCAGTCCGTTATTCCACTCTTAAATCCTACCACATATTCCTGCGTCTTTCAGAATCTTACAAAGCTTCAAACGACGCATCCTCTATTAAGTTAGTCATCGACGATTTTAATAGTTGACGTAATCGTGACTAGTCGACTAATCGTGGCAGCCCTAAACTACACCCACCCCAACATTCAGTCAACTCCCAGACTACATAAGACAATAGACACCCAAGTTGAGTTCATCCTCCACCTCTGCTAGTTAAATAACCCTCTCTTGCAGAGTGGACTCATCAAGTGCAGAGACCATCTGCAAAGGACGGTAACAACCTCCCTGCCAGCTGAAAGGCCTCCAGTTCCACCCACCCACAACCCAGGCGACACACTAACCTCCCGGGCCCAGCCAGAACCCCAGCCCGGAAGTGAAGCACACCCCAGAACACCAAGTGCCAAAGCCTGCCCCAGACCCACCCAGGAGCAGCGCCGCTACCAGACCGGTGACCTAGGTCTGCCAGACCCC
>NW_005188083.1:49206-50547 GCF_000239375.1 Pundamilia nyererei | reverse complement strand
CAGCTATGGCTGCATATGTGTTTAGTAGTAGTGTAGGAGTAGTGTTTAGTCTTTTTGGAGAGCTAGCAATGCAGCCGTTTTTGAGGGCATTTTCCATATTGGAATCTCGACTTCTCCGATGAGGCTAACCAGAGCACCGTTTACTCGAGTGTGACATTATTCCCAGGTCCATGTTCCGATTTCCGAGGTAAGTCGAACACAACACACAAAGTAACGAATAACGACCCTATCTAAATCCCAGTAAAAAATGATTAAAACGTTCCTGATTTTGGCATAATAACTAGTTACCATGCTCGTTACCACAATAATAACATAGTTACCGTAACGCATTACTTAATAACACTGGTCTTCACATATCCAGCGCCAAAACCTGGTGAACAGAACTAAAGATTGTGGGCGTAATTGTCAGCCCAGAAACTTTAAGATTTGTTGAACTCCATCCATCATCACTAACGTTACCTACCATCAGTCTATCCATTACATGTTTCTGTCTGCCTCTCTACTCTCATATGCTTTTTTCCACATCATCTCACACAATTTCCCTCTATTATTTGCCTATTAGGTCACTGTCCATCTGTCCAACCCACATATGATCTTTCTCTCTGTCCATTTGTCTGTCTTTCACATCATTTGTCTATTGCAGCTCATATGAATCTTTCTTTTCTGTCTCTATCCAGCTGTCAATCCCTCTGTTATCTATCTATCTCTGCTTTCTTGAGGCTTTTTAGTCTTTTTCCTGCTCTGAGAAATCACGGCCTTGATCCCTGTAGGGAAATTTGTCCTGATAAAATGTCACTCTCGAACACTCACATGCAAACGTACCCACAAACACTAAAGCGCACACGCACTCTTATACACACAAGTACACACATACACGTATCCAAAAAGCCTGTATTTGTCCTAATAAAACGTCAAGCCGGCAGCAAAATGAACTGTAATGACTTTCAGGCTGTACTAATGGCCAATAAATCCTGGATTAGGACGCTCACACGCACTCCCCCTCTCTCTCACACACATGCACACACACACACACACACACACACACACACACACACACACACACATGCAAACACACCCACACAGGGTCATGTTTCATGGCGTGCTGTGCTGGGTTCATTCAGGAGTCAGATGGGTAAAGTTTTAAGCTGTTTTCAGCTCTTAATGACTGTTGTGCTGACTTTTATAATAACAGCATGGAAAGGAATCAGCAGGAATTAGCATGCTAGGATCATTTAAATCAATGATTCATGATGACTGAGGCTCGAAGCCATACACACTCGCTTTCTCACACACATGCATAGCACACACACACACACACAAACACACACACACACACACACA
>NW_005188083.1:43289-49186 GCF_000239375.1 Pundamilia nyererei | reverse complement strand
ACACACACACACACACACACACACACACACACACACACACACACACACACACACATATACAGCATTCACATACACAAATGCTTCCATCAGAGAATTTCACTTTATGACAGTTCAGAGTCATTTTCCGGCTAAATGTACAAAATAAAATCCCGGAAGCAGTGTCTCCGTCGTCTTTCATTATCAGCCCAGTGATGGATTCATTTCATTGCTTTATTTTAGACAGAATCAGCAGGATAAGGTGCAAATGAGAGGGGAAATTGTGTATGAGGGATGTTTATGGAGGATTTCTGCAGTATTAGATATGTGGGGGAGAATGATTAGTGAGATGGCGCAGAGAGAGAAAAGGTCATCAGTCATGATACAGCTGTCTTTGACTCAAATGACTTAGAATCAATATTACTAGAACTTTATCTGCTGTAGATACATTGAACTCAAATGAGGCAACATCTTGTTCATTATAAACCATGATGAACCTTTTGTAACCACCGAGATTTTTCTTTTCAGGAATTGACAGTATGTTCCAGCCGATATGTAGTGCTTTAAGTAGGACTAGTTCTTAAAATCCATAGTCTGTGAAGCTTTTGACTTCAAATTTTAAATGTTGGTGAACAGCAACTGCACCTCACAGCTGGACATATTTGACGACATTAGAACTAAAAGCTCTTTGGAACACTGTCATGCTCTAATAATGTGATTTATCAGGAGCATTTTGCAAATAAAATAAAGCTTGTAATGTAATATTGTACTCTATAAATACATTTTGAATTCATTGCACTTCAGAAGATTGTAGAATATGATGATTTTTTTATTGTGTTGTTTTAAAATGATAATAACAAAAAAGCAACACAAAGCTTTGCACTTAAGCTTCTTGCACCTACCCCCTTTTGAGCAGATGTTCTGACATGGGATGAAGAAAATATTTCTTGTTCTTCTGACTCTCATTTTTTTCAAAGATTGCTCTTTTTGTTTTTTAATGTGATATCATTTTAAGGAAATTTGACAATTTGATAAAACTAAGATTAAAAGAAAATGCTTCATTTTAATAATGTGAACTATGATATTAAAGAACTGACCTAAAAAAATTCAAAAAGACACCTTTCTATTTTATATTAACAGTTTATTTTGATTAGACGGCTACAACAGGGGGCTTTCAAATTATCCACTAGAATCATCCTCTTACAATCTTTCAGGAAATTTTGAGTTGGAAAGTGTTTTTTTTTTTGTTTGGTTCGTTTTTTAAACATACAGAGAATTAATAAAATTGTACATTTTTCTTTTAGTGCTACCAGATTAATAGAGGAACATTAAAACAGAAGGGACAGAAGACAGATTAAGGAAAAATATTCACAACTGTTGCTAAAAAATACAACAACAGCTGAAACAGAAGATTCTGAATTTTGTTTTATCATGCTGCACTGGTCAGAAAGGTGCTTGTATGCTACTTTGTTGAAACCTCAAAGGACATCCATGGTTTTCCAGTTCCATTTACATCACATTACTTTACAGCCAGTGTTCTATTAGTTGCTGTAACCAAAGCAGCCTCTTTCTGTGCCCTACATAATGGCTGAAATCAGTACACACACATTTTAGGTAAAGGAGGAGATAAAGCACAATTTATTTATTTATTTTTAACTTGTTGAACTATTTAGTTTACATGTAGGACAGTGGATTTGGATAAATCTGCTCAGTCAGTTTATGAATGCTGTTTAGAGCTTGATGCTTTATACAACACTGTAGGGGTTTTCCACTGAATGCAGCAAAGAGAATTCATAACTGAATTGCAGAGGGAGACTTAGACAAAGAGGTATGCAATGATGGCCATGTGGAGGAAACATTTGTGGCAGAGGAGGATACAGAGAGACTGGAGGAGGCGCCTTAAGCTGAGGGAGAGCAGAATGATATTCACTGTCACCCGCTGTGGGAGAAAAATAACATTCAGGATCTCAGAGAGAAAAGGAGAAAGAGAGAAGCTAAGAAAATAACAGGGACCAGAAAAAAAGAGTTCTTGCTACAAGGATTGCAGTTTCTTTGCCCAACATATGAGTTTAAGTTCCAATTATTAATTTATCTTGTTAATAAATTATTGAATTAACATATAATGGTTGCTGTATAATGGTGCTATAAATAATATACCAGTAAGCATAAAAATCACAAAGCGAAAAACAAGAAAACAAAAAAGAAAATGAACATTAATATCACATTTAGATAATTTTTTCCAGCAGCTAGGCTGCCAGTCCTCGCACATCACCCCTATTCTTGCTGTCCTTCACAATTTGAGATAACTGATGTTGTGAACTGTGCTATATATCTCCTTTTCCTCCTGTGACTGTAGAATAGGTAAGCTTGTCTGCACTTTTTAATAATGTACTTTAGTTGTTATTGCTTTATTATTGTGAGATTGTATTAATGTTTTAATGAAAAGCATTTCCACTTTTCAAACACAGCATGAGCCTTCTTGTTGGCTGGCCTTTGAAGCGTGAATATTACATGTTGAACTGCACAGAAATTTAATCTAAGAGCACAGCAGCAGAGGCAATAAAAACGTAGTCATTTCAATGTAGAGAAGAAAACACTGCTTTTAGCTAGTTTGAAGATAAATATTAATGTAAGGATTTTATGGAACTTGTTTTTCTTGATAAATATTAATATGCTTTGAAGGTTAAAAGTTCATTATGCTTGGGGAGAGTAATAATGACACAGGCTGTGTTTGATTCATGTAGATGCAACAAAGTGCAAAGGGCTGCACGAGCTGGAATAGTTTGGTCAATCACAGTAACCCACAAAGCAACAATTCAACAAATGAGGAATCGGTTTCTCAGTAAAAGCATTTTGTTGTGGAGATGTTATGGAATTACACAATGTGATCAGACAAGAATATTTAATTACAAATATGATTTTTGCATCCATTATGCATCGCACCAGTGTTTGCACTGTAATGTGTTAGAAAAAACAAACATGAAAAGCTGAAAGGAGTTGAAAATTGTGAAATATTCTTGAAAAAGCTATTTGTTTATTTACATAGACATAAATGATCTAGTTTTAGTTAGTGTGACTCTTAAATCTTAGTAGTATTTGCACAACCTCCTGAGTCTCCTCAGGGAAGTGTCATGTGGGCTTGAACTGTTGTCACAACTAATTGCTTCAGCCTCTAAATGGATAAGTTTTTGTCTTTTTAAGCTGGAAAAATTATACATGAATACAAATAAATAGATATGGAGCACAGCTTATTAAAAAATTTTTTAAGTCAGTAAAAAAATAGGACGAAGGTTGTGTTGTGGAACCCACGCACAAGCTAGCATGAATTATGACATCAACACAGCCCTGACTGGAACCATTTATTTGTCTGAATAAGGAAAATGTCACAATAGTGTTGCTCTGAATGATTGGTAATGAGCAGACCAATGGCAAGAGTATCATGGCAGTGGAGATATAGTAATTAGTAGTGATGGGAATTCCTGCTCGTTCTAGAGAACCGGCTTTTTCGGCTTGACTCACTAACCGGCTCCCAACCGGCTATTCAGGTTGTTTTGTTGCTTTAATTAATTTATTATCAACAACAATGTAAAATTATGCACAAAAGGAATTACTAATGTAAAAAACAAACAAACGTGGTTATATTTATATATGTTTATATATAAATATATACGCTGGCCCCTAGAGACAAAGCAAGTACAAAAAGGTACAACCTCCAAAAAGCATGTAAAAACTCCAAAGCACGTACAAACTCCGAAGCATATACGAACTCCAAAACGCATTGCTAGCGTAAACTGAACTTCCAAAACAAAGCTATCTAGATCACCTAAATTACACAATTGAAAGCATGTTTATTGTTTGTGTATTTATACCGAAGTACTCATATATATTCAAATAATTTAAAAAAAAGTTAATTTACCTGTTACTACCACACCAAATCCTGTCATTGGTACTTCCTGGCTTGTGTAGCCACAAATGTTTTTAGAAAAGCACTCAGAGTCAGTGCTTGCGAGAATGGGTGTGGTTGTTGAATACAGTGCTTTGAGTAGTCCGTGAGAGTAGAGAAGCGCTATATAAGAAGCAGTTCATTGACCATTTACTAGGGTAACAAAAGCACAGCACTTTGTGCTCTGTTTTGTTCTTTGGAGTTTGTACATGTTTTGGAGGTTTCACATGCTTCGGAATTTGTACATGCTTCTGAGTTTTTATGTGCTTCTGAATTTTTACGTGTTTTGGAGTTTGTCTGTCCTTGGAAGTTTGCACGTGTTTTGGAGTTTGTACGTGCTTTGTCTCTAGGGGCCATCGTAAATGTGCTTTTATTTATTCACTCCACATAAAATGTATAAATAAATCATATAATACAAAAACCAACTATTTACATTTAAACTTTTAACTATTTAAATTTTCAGCTTTTTCCTTTTAAAAATATTTAAAAGTGAAACAACACAAAACACTGCAAACCACAACACAATTAAATATAAATAAAAATATGCAAAACAAAAAGAAGATGCACATTCTCTGTCATATGGGCCTGCATGAATAAACTTTCTGAATCCTTTATCATCCGCAACTGAAAATAGTTGTGGATGATTAATATACTTTTCTAACGTGATGTTGTTGTCCCTGCTCTCTTTCTCTCTCTTTCCCTCCTGCTCTGTTCCTGAGCTAGTGCAGTGTAACTACTGCCCCTCTGCCCAGTGCAAGCACAAGGCTCGCATGCGGAGTGAAGCAAAAAAAAGTGAGAGAGAGAGGTTGAGAGAAAGAAAAAACACCCCACGGCTACGAATAAGGAGCCAGTTTGTGTAGTTCACTTCAAAGAGTCGGCTCTAAGAGCAGTTTTGTTTATGACCGACACATCACTAGTAATTAGTCCAGAGACTTCATTTTTTTAGATGAAGAAGTCTCCCAGTTCTTAGGCTTAACCTCACCTGAGAAAATTCCTACATCAGTGCTGCTGTCCAGCCTGTTGGAAGCCCAGCTGTGCCACCTCCCCAGCCTTCTCCTCACCTGCCTTATTGTTAATGGGGCTATAGACTGAGGATGAGAGGCCTACTTCCACAGCTCCCACTGCTCCCTGTTCCAGGATGAAGGAGGGCTCCTCCTGATATCAGTCGAGGCCCCGGCCAGAGATCAAACCTAAGTCTGCCTCTTTTATAAGTACAGTGAACTTGTTTTTGAGTGTTCTTTTGGATCCAGCTCTGGAGGCCAGGATTACTGAATTGGAGACTCGGCTTCGCACCCTTCATTCACCCGTAGCTAGCCAGGCCCCTGTAGCTGATGCAGCCGAAGATAGCGTAGGCCCCGCTAGCTGTTCCCTGGCAGACCCCCAGCAGCTGGGGAAAGAGGGCGGCTGGGTGACGGTGAGGAGGAAGCATAGTCCTAAACAGAAGCCCCAGGTACACCACCAACCTGTTCATGTGTCTAACTGTTTTTCTCCACTCTGCGACACACCCACCGGGGGTCAAACTCTGGTAATTGGTGATTCTGTTCTCAGACATGTGAAGCTAGAGACACCGGCACCCATAGTCAATTGTCTTCCAGGGGCCAGAGAAGGCGACATTGAAGGAAATTTAAAACTGCTGGCTGAAGGTAAACATAAATTCAGTAAAATCATAATTCACGTCAGCAGTAATGACACCCTGTTACGCCAATCGGAGGTCACTAAAATCAATATTGAATTGGTGTGCAACTTTGCCAAAACACTGTTGGACTAGTTTTCTCTGGTCCCCTCCCCAATCAGACCAGGAGTGACATGTTTAGCCGTATGTTCTCCTTAAATTACCGGCTGTCTGAGTGGTGTCCCAGAAACGATGTGGGCTTCATAGATAATTGGCAAACTGGAGGAAACGTGGTCTTGTTAGGAGAGACAGCATCCATCCCACTTTGGATCAAGCAGCTCTCATTTCTAGAAATATGGACAAATT
>NW_005188083.1:12739-14265 GCF_000239375.1 Pundamilia nyererei | reverse complement strand
AGGTCTAGTTTGGTGAAGATGCAGGCCTGGGAGAGGGAATCGAGTGCGGTGGATAGCAGAGGAAGAGGATGGCGGTTCTTGACAGTGACTTTATTCAAGCCCCGATAATCTATACAGGGGCGGAGCCCGCCATCTTTCTTCTTGACAAAGAAGAATCCAGCAGCAGCAAGAGATGTAGAAGGGCGAATAAAGCCCTGTTGGAGACTCAGCAACTTACTCCTCCATGGCCTTATTCTCTGCGGGTGACAGAGAGAACAGGCGACCACGAGGAGGGACCGCTCCCGGTAGGAGCTCGATGGCCATGTCGTAGGAGTGATGAGGAGGTAGAGTAGAGGCTCGCCTCTTACTGAAGACCTCAGATAAGTCGTGGTAAGCCGGAGGGATCTTATCCAGATCAATGGATCTGGTGAGGCCTCTTCTGACTTTGAGTTCTTTTGGGTCCGAGAGAGAAGCCAGCAGCGTGGACACTGGGGACCCCAATCCAGGATCTAGCAGGAAGACCAGGAGATATGGGGGTCATGTTGACGGAACCAGGGGTATCCAAGGATGAGAGGAGAGGACGTGGCTGAGACTACTAGAAACCGGACCTCCTCCTGATGATCTCCAATAGACATGCAAACCGGCTGGGTCTGGAACTGGATCGGGTAGGGTTGGAGGGGTCGCCCATCTACTGAGGTCACCAGGAGTGAATCAATAACGGAAGATAACGGAATGCGAAGTCGAGAGGCTAGTTTTTGGTTGATGAAGTTCTCAGTGGCTCCGGTGTCCAGGAGAGCTTCAGATGAGAACTGTTGGTGTTTCAGGTGAAATATTACTGGTAACAGAAAATGAGAGGGGTCAGAGGAGTGGGAAGGGCCAGGTGGGACTTCCCCGCAGTCTACCTGGCGTCGTCGTTTCTCGGACGTAGCGGGCACTGGGGACAACGGTGTCGAGCTGATCCACAGTAGGCGCAGAGACCCTCACGCCAGCATCTCTCTCTCCTCTTTGGAGAGTCTACCCAGCTGCATGGGCTCCTCACTGGATGTACTGCTTGGGCTAGCAGCGGCTCCTTCAGAGGGGGGAGGAGGCTGCGAAGACGTGGCCCTCTGAGGCTGGAAGAGTTTGAAGGCGCGAGGGGTGTGGTGAGGCCGCGACATCACTCGTTGGTCGATCTTCAGGGTGAGGTCCACAGCCTCATCCAGAGTTTTTGGGGCCTTACGGCCGGTCATCTCATCTCGGATGTAATCAGCCAGTCCCTCCAGAAAAATGGAGCGTAGAGAAGCGTCTCCCCACTTTAGCTTAGCGGCCAGGGTAGGGAATTGGGAGGCAAAGTGACAGACGGGTCGACTGCCCTGGCGTAAATGAAGCAGCTGTGACTCCACTTCCACTTCACTGCTCGGGGGAACAAACGTCTTTTTTAATTCCTCCACAAACAGGGCATAGTCATTGCAAGCTGCAGATTTATTGTTGTAGAGAGCCGCTCCCCATTCCTGAGCCTGGCCAGACAAGAGAGAGGTTAACATTGCACCTTTTGCACGGGCGGTGGC
>NW_005188083.1:3164-10851 GCF_000239375.1 Pundamilia nyererei | reverse complement strand
TAAGCTATTAAGACTCGACTGTACACCGTGTTCGTGTTTTCCTCCGAAACAATAAGTTCCGTTGGAGCAGCCTTTCAACGCCTCTCTCTGTCTCTCGCTAGCAAAGTTGACCCACACAACAAAGTAAAGCTATTTTTCGGCTACGAGCCCAACACGGAACCCACCGTAGTAGCCAGAGGTCCCTTTACTACGGTTCAGAGCCGCGGTGAGTAACAGTAATAAATCACAGCAATAGTACATTCACGTAGTTGTAAACAGCATATATTAAGTAATCCAAAGTATTCAGAATACGTTACTCTCATCGTGTAACGTAACGGAATACGTTACAGAATTCATTTTGGGGCATGTATTCTGTAATGTGTAATGGAATACATTTTAAAAGTAACCTTCCCAACACTGGACACACATGAAGTGAGTTACAATAATCCAGGAGAAATAAAATAAAAACATCACTGATCACTGTTTCAAAGTGCTGCCTAGAAAGAAAAAGGTGTTGGCAATCACCTTAAATGATAAAAATTGGACTTAATCATCACTCTGATTTGACTGTCCAATATAAATTACCGTACAACTTAAAACTAAGGTCAGTAGCTCCTTCTGGTCCAGGTATTCTACCACTCCTCAGTGGACAGTGTGCTCTCCTGCCGTCTGGGTGTCTGGCTCCACAGAGGGTAATTAACACTGCCCCCAAATCACTGGCTGCCTTCTACCAACACTGAAGTTCATCTCCAGCTACTTCTGTCTCTGGAAAACCAGGGCTACATCCTGCTCGCCACCCGTTTCACCCACTGCCCTCCAGTCAGCACTTCAGGTTAATCAGGTCCCACAGCTCCATGATTAAAAAGAGGTTCTTCCCCTGGGCCATTCAGACAGTAAACAAAAATGTAAACATGTAGATATAGTTTCTGTTTTTGAATCTGAAAGTTTTAGGACAAGGGTGTAGGCCAGATCAGGCCACAGCGATGGTTAGCCTGGGTATCAAATTCTAATTAAAGAAGGGAGGATTTCAGCCTGACCGTTTACAAGAGATAATAATTGGTTTTATAATTGGTTCCAACTTGTGTTAAGAATCCTCCAGCAAGAGATTCCTGAAGTCTACAATTACTGGACAATAGCAACTTTTAGTCAAAAATGTGCACACTGGCACACAAACTGCACCTTCCCTAGAAGCATCCAGCTAATTTTTTTTTTTCTTTTTATGTCCTCTGATAACAATCGGTTAACAATTGGTTTATGTCACCCATCCCAGTGTTTTGACTTTGTACTATTATTGATCTTTGATTTCATCATAGCTTTTGACCGCTTTGTGTTTGGGTTTCTCTTTTGTATTTCTGGCTCTCTAGTTCTTCTTCTTGTTTTTTGATTTCTAGTTCTTAGGTTTAGTGTAGGTTTAGTTTTGTCATGTTTATTGTCTTGCTCCCCAGTCAGTCGTGTCTCATGTTGCAGTTTGTTACTCCCGTCTCTGTGCTTCATCCTCTGTTCCGAGGTCTGTCAGGTTTCCATGTCTTAGTGTCTAGTCTGCGTCTTTGTGAACTGTCTCTCTGTTTTACTTTGGTAGTTCTTGTCCTATGTTAATGTTTTCAGTTTTGCTTCCGCTTGGTCTCATCATGTTTGATTACTCCCAGCTGTGCTCTCCTCCTGTGTCTCATTCCCTCGTTATCCCTCTGTGTATTTAAGCCCGGTCTTACTCTGTGTCGTACCCTCGTTCTCTGCTGTGTTTTGCCTACCTGTCTGTTTAGTTACATGTACCTTCCAAGTTTACTTAGTGTTGTAGTTTCTGATGTTCAGCAATAAAAGTTGCTTTTGAGTTTACCTTTTGTGTTTGAGTCTGCGCTTGGGTCCTCTCCTGTCTGCTTTACACGGCCATCACTTGACAGGTAAAACAATTGGCTGAAGGTGCAACATTAAGATAAATTGAGAGAAGATATGCCAGGTGATTCAGGAACTGACAGAAAGAACTGGAGATTGATCAGAATGGAGTCATTATATCTCGAATGGAGTCAAATATCTCCAAGACATTACCACTGCAGTTTTCCAGTCTACCAGGGCATTGCAAATTTTGTCATAAGTGGTCCCAAACCATAGGATCACAGCAACTTGCACAGACACAAACTCTGATTTATTGTGATCATTTATTTATGTTGGTTAGAGTTTTACAATCATACAGACAAAAGATTTGAAAAATGGAATTGTCTGCCCTCAGTTCTGATCCATTTCCACTCAAGACTTGTGGGATCAACGTGTGCATGCTGTTCTGGTTAGGGTGACCAACACAACCACACTGGCTGACATGTGACAAATGCTGGTTTAAGAATGGAATGTCATCCCACAACAGTGTGTGATCAAAGTGGTGAGCAGTATGAGAAGGATGTGCCAGGCTGTTGTGGCTGTATAATGTATAAATTGTTAAATTGTTAATATGTTTTGTTTCTTCTGACTTCAATTGGCCAATCCAATAAATGACACCAAATAACAGTCAATAGCAAAATAGGCTGTTTAGCTTTGGCAGAGGAGATTTGCAACCTTTTTCATGGGAGCACCCCACATACTCAGCTCTGCTGTTTCTTTACAAATGTGGCAAACTAAACAGACCTTCCAACAGGGCAAGACTTATTGCCAAGAAGCATTGTTACAACAAAGAAATAATCAACCAAACACAAATTTTACATTTTGTGCTAAGATTATATTTTATAACTTTTTTTGATGTATACCAACCCATATGGAAAAGAAATAGTAAAAATTTATATGATTTATTCATGAAAGTGGCCACTCTCTCATTGCTTTCATATATTGTTTTAGTAAGTATCCAAAACATACGTTTCATTATACAATTTTTCAAGGGATCTTATATGTGTTTTCACTCTTGTATGCTTTTCATACAAGTTTCACACAAGACAGATACAAACTTTATAAGATTTATATATATCTTTCCCATATGGGAAAGCTCAATCAATTTTAAAAAGAACAAACAATGGGTAGAAAACTGTTAACGAAAGGTACCCAGTGTTAAATAACACCTCTAGATACAACTAAATATTCCACATACATCCATTATATCCCAACCAACATAGGGCGAGAGGCGGACACACAGAGAGACACACAACCATTCACACCTATGAGCACTTTAGAGTCATTGATAACCCCAGTGACTGTATACTGGGAGGAAGCTGAATTACTTGGATAGAACCCACGCAAACATGTGGAAAACATGTAAACTCCACACAGAAACCCCCCAGCCAGATGATGGAAACTCAGGACCATGCTAACCACCACCCCACCATGCACAAATATCATACAGCAGCATAAATTAGTGTTATTATCCATATTTTTTTTCTGTAGCGGCCATTTACTTTATTATGTTTATGATGCATTTAGTATGCCTAGCCTTTCACATTTGGCCACAAAGTGGTAGTGGTAGTGAAAAATATAAAATTATAGTAAAAGGTTATTCTATGCGTGACAGTTGGATTCACAAAAATGTCATGTTTATATGAGACACTTCTGGGAAATTGATTTATTCCTCTTTCAGACTTATTACTACATAGCATTAAAGGAATGCACAGAGAGAATATTAATATGAATTTTCATTGACCAGTCTTGAATGGATGTAGCAACATTATCTCTCTATTACAGAATATTAACTTTTTGGCAGCTACCATCAGCCACCTATTATGTTATTGATTTCAGAGTCTAGACAGAACCCCTGTTATACATGCAATAGTGCTGCAGCTGCTTTTACACACACCACTAATCCATAGAAAAGTTTATCCCCTTACTTTTGAAGAATAACTCATGTTATCAACAGAAGTCTGACACTTGTGGGTCAGACAAACATTTCAAAAATTCTTACAGCATCACGTTTCCGTTAAATCCTTCAAAGTATAGTTAATTGCCAGTGTGATTTGTGAGTGATTCACTGAAACCCTGATAGACTGAATGAGCTCCTCCTTCTCTGTTATACTATCACAGTCTAGATCCATATTGCTGCTCTTTTCAAAGGCCAAAAAAATCAGATTTGATTTTACAGATAGTGTGGTTTTTTAGCTGGAAATGTGTGGATTACCAATTCTGGGTGAGGAAAGAGTTTTTTGCCTCAAGTAGAGAAGTTCAAGTATGTCCTAGTCTCATTCATGAAAGGAGAAAGAGTGAAGCTGGAGACTGGGCAAATGACCTAATGGTAGACCTAGAGGGGGTCAGAGATTATGTCTCTTGGCTGAATATGGAAGAGAAGAATGCTTTGGTCTTCCCCTAGAAGATCTGGAGACAGTAGCTCAAGGAGGGAGGTCTAGGCTAGTGAGGAATACCAAGATAGCGCCGGTGTGCTTGGCTTGGCGTCCTCGGTCGTGCCTGTCTCGCCGTTTTTTACCCTCCCTTTTCCCTTTACCTTCACTTATGGACCTTGGCAGTGTGTTTTTTATTTTTATTTTCCTAGTTGTATGCTCATCTAGTTGTTGTGCACTGATAACATATGACAGGCAAACACTTTTGAATCTTCGTTCCTTCCATTCGTGTCGGACCGACCCCTGCTGGAGTGTGGGCAACGCTAATCTACCACAACTGGATACGTTCTTCGGCTTCTCCTACCTACAATGCTACAGGAAGCGGGGAAGAAGGAGTGGCCGTCGCGTCTGTCTCAGGGCCTTTCTCAGAGCCTTTCTCAGAGCCAGAATTACGGACCATGTACATGCTAACCTGGACACTCCATCATTTTCTCCTTCCTCCCTGGATTGCTCTGACGCTAAGTTGCTTACTCATCGCTGGATTTATTCGGTTGATCATCAAGCCTCCTCTGCCCTTTCTGCAACACGCTTTCCTGCTCGGATTTCGATAACATTGTGCCAACGAGGAGTTTGTCGAAGCAATCTAAGTACTCTATGTCATGCTTCCAGAGGTGACTTACTACCCTGGCCACGAATGGCACTGCTTAACGTCAGGTCGCTGATAAATAAGACCTTTGTTTTAAATGACTTCTTCTCTACTAGCAGCCATGATGTTTTATTCCTTACGGAAACCTGGATTCGCCCTAGTGAGCTCATCCCTTCCTCTGAACTTCTTCCTTTGGACTGTCTTTTTTAGTTCACCGAGGCTTTCTGGTAGGGGAGGTGGTTTAGTCTCGGTTTTTGAAAACTTATATAATGTTAGGCAACTTTCCTCACCTGCTAGCTTTGCTAGCTTTGAAGCTCAGTTATTGGAGATGACCACTCTGTGTGTGTTGGTCTACTGACCGCCCAAATATAACAAGTGTTTTATCTCGGACTTCGCCAACTTCCTGGGTTCCGTTCTACGTTCATTCTTGTCCACAGTCTTGTTACCTCCCACTTCAACTGGTTCAGCACAATCAATCCAGCACAATCAATCAATCAAAGCTTTATTTGCCACATGCAGGTTGCCCTGCAGTGAAATGGGACCCCCCCCGAACTTACACACACAACACGGACATTACATGGGGATACAAGTCGGAGATCGGTAGCGTTACAGAAAAACACTGAAATGTACACAACAATGGGAAAGTACAAGAGGAAAAAAAGATACCTCTACTCATGCTGTGCTTCCATGGTAGGACAGCACGAGAACAGGAAACGAAAAAACTCCTCTGCACAAAAAGCACATAAATGTCCACAGCACAACTTTGTGAAAGACATGACAAGCCACAGGATTGGGTGGGGGGTGAGGAGTAATACGAAGCGAACACAGCAGCCGCCCTGCAAAGCGCTACCATTCCAGCACGGCACACAGACCCGCCATGTTCCCCCGCAGGAAACAAGCATTGAAGGCGTTTGGAAAGGGAGGGGGATGAGTGTGTGCTTATCAGTGTAAGTGTATATGTGTGCGTGTCCATAGTTCAGCTGAGACAGTGTCCTTCGCCCTGCCAGGCTAAGTAAACAGTCTTCCAGCCAACCCAGGTGGCCTTGCATGGAATGGGAAGGAACAGACTAAACACAGTTGTTATCAGGGTGTTGTTTTTCGGCTCCAGCCCCTGTTCTTCAGGAACTTCACTGGCTCCCTGTGAAATTCCGGATAATATTCAAACTTCTTCTGCTCACCTTCAAGGCCATTCATAACCTCGCTCCTCCTTACCTACCTGTTCTGCCCTTTCACTTTGATCTTCTTCTTCTATCCAGCTTGCTGTACCTTCCTTCCGCCTCACCACCATGGGAAGCAGAGCTTTCAGCTGCTCTGCTCCCAGGCTGTGGGACTCTCTACCCCCAGAAATAAGAAACATTGGTTCTCTCCCCCAGTTTAAATCTCAACTCAAAACTCATCTTTTCAAATCTGCATATTCACTGTGAATCCACTGTTTGTTCATTTTATTTTGTGCTTTTGTTTTATTTTTCTTATTTTGTCATCGTTTTATTATGTGTTTTATCCTATTGTAAAGTGTCCTTGGGTGACTTGAAAGGCACCAATGAATAAAATTTATTATTATTATTATTATTATTATTATTATTATCATCATTATTATTATTATTATTATTATTATTATTAAATATGATTCTGTTCATATTATTGGTGATTTTAACATGCACATCTGTTGTAAGGATGACCTGCTTGCTAAAGACTTTCTTGCTTTAACTGACTCTTTTAACCTCCTTCAGTGGGTAAATGGACCAACCCATGTTAAAGGCTATATTTTGGACTTATTCTTTACGTATGGCCTGGATATATGTATTAAGGATATAAATGACGCTGGAATGATCATTTCCCAGTTATTTTTGATATTGGTTTATCTGCTGTGGGACCGCAGTCTGTAGCTCCCTCTTGTCTGCTACATATACTCAGCTCTGAAGCTGTGTCAAAGTTTGCTGTGTCTTTTTTGGATTCGGTATTTATGATTCCTGACTGCTGCTCAATTCGCTCATCTGATGGTTATGCTAATATTTTGTTATCATTATTTTCTTCTACCCCTGATTTGGCTGTACCTGACGGCTGTTCTCTCTGCTCGGTTGATGGTTATGGTAATATCTTGTTAGCTCTTTGTTCTTCTATTCTTGATTCTCCTGCTCCCATCAAAATGAAGCGCTCTAGAACCTACTCTCATTGCTGGCTAAATAATGCTACGCATGCCTTACGACGTTTTTGTCGCTGTGATGATAGAAGGTGGAAAAAAGGTCTCTTATGATATGTTACGGACTAGCCGCTCAAATTTTCAAACTGCTGCTAAAATGGCTAAAGCATCTTTTTTTCTCAAAGTCATTCTGGCTAATGGTCACAACCATTAGTACTGAGCAGAATGGCTAATGACCTAATGCTGAGCCAGAATTTGTTACTTTGTTTTTGACCATTAGCCAGAATTTGTTACTTTGTTTTTAAGTAACAAATTTTAAGTAAAAAATTTTGTTACTTAACATTTTTAATTCTGTTGTTAATCCCTGTTCTGATATTCCTTTACTATATTCACAAGCTCTTTGTGAGCGTTTTCAAATTCTCTTCTTAGATAAGGTTTCATCTTTTAAGTCTTCCTCTTCATCTGCTTCTTGTCCTGTTTTTTCCTCTGGGTGTAATTCAACTTTTCATCGAGTTGAGCCCGTGGTACTTTTGACTCTCAAGCAGCTGGTTGATCAACTGAAAAACACCAATACTACACTCAACAAAAATATAAACGCAACACCTTTGTTACTGCTCCCATTCCCCATGGGATGGACGTAGAGACATAAAATTCATTCCAGATACACAATATAACCATCCC
>NW_005188083.1:0-1450 GCF_000239375.1 Pundamilia nyererei | reverse complement strand
CAAACAACATTGCAGAGAAATTTCAGTCGGGACGCTCTGTGGTCCTGGTTTTATTGGACCTTTCCTCTGCTTTTGATATGGTGGATCATAACATTCTTCTACTAAGACTTGAGCATACTGTGGGTATTAGAGGCACTGCCCTTAACTGGTTTAAATCTTATCTGGCTGACAGGTCCTTCCCGGTTAATTTGGACAACTTCTCGTCTTCCTCGGTACCTATATGCTGTGGTGTGCCTCAAGGATCTGTATTAGGCCCTATTCTCTTCTCATTATATCTGCTCCCTCTTGGAGCAATTGTTGATAAGTATAATATTACCTTTCATTGCTATGCCGATGACATACAGATTTACTTTGAGATTACTGACGATCTTGCTGTGTCTTTTCATTATTTTCGTGAATGCACGCGTGGGGTTAAAGATTGGTTTAAGCGTAATTCTCTTGTCTTGAACAAAGAGAAAACAGAGATTGTGGTGTTCGACAGTAAAATCCTCCGCGACCAATTGTGTGCTGCTTTGATGCCCTTTGCTAGCTCCTCTTCTGATTATGCCGGTAATTTGGGTATATTATTGGATAGCTCGTTTAAATTCTGTGTCTGCTGTAGTGAGGTGTAGTTTTCATCGGCTGCACTTTATTTCTAAGGCTATGCACTATGTTCCTCATAAAGACCTGGAGAAACTTATTCACGCAATTGTGACCTCCAGGTTGGATTACTACAACTCTCTTTACATTGGCCTTTCCTCCTCCCTTCTCCTTAGGTTGCAGACTGTCCAGAATGCAGCAGGAAATTTTCCTCCATCACTCCTGGTCTTGCCGGCTTGCACTGGCTGCCAGTTAAGTACCGTATTCAATTTAAAATACTACTCTGCACGTACAAAATTATTAATAATTTAGTGCCGAGCTACCTCAATGAACTTCTTAGGTTACACACTCCTGTCAGAGCACTTAGATCTGCTACCCAACTACCCAGGTGGAGCAATCTCGTTCTCGGCTGAAGTCTCGGGGCGACCTTGCATTTGCTGTAGCTGCCCCAGTCTTATGGAACAATTTTCCTGTTGCTATCTGGGTGTCTGACTTTATGCCATTGTTTAAATCACGGTTAAAGACTTATTTATTTAATCTTGCGTTGCCATCTAGCTATTTAATAATAATAATAATACATTTTATTCATAGGCGTCTTTCAGACCCTCAAGGTCACCTTACAGTAACATGTAAACAATACCATAAAAAATATAAGAAAAATGTATAAATAGCAAACATGGTAAGATAACATTTAGACATAAACAGTCATAAAAGTATAAAAGCAAATATAAAAACTGAGCAAGGTAAAAATGGCCTAAGACAGATCAGGTGTATGCAATTCTAAATAGATGAGTTTTGAGACGTGATTTAAAAGTGGTGAGACAGTGTGTGGTCCGTAGAGCAAGTGGAAATGAATTCCAAAGTCTCGGGG
>NW_005188082.1:86473-94622 GCF_000239375.1 Pundamilia nyererei | reverse complement strand
AGTGTGCTACATGTTTTAAAGTGCTTTAGAAACTTTTTTCTTGGACATTTTTGAAAATGTTTAACATTGAAAAAAAATCCTTTTGATCCAGACAGTTAGCTATATCATGTATTAACTCAGTAACTAAAACCTCAGTATTTTAAATGTAAGCTTACCTTGTTCAGAAATCAGATGACCGCTGTTCTAAGAATCCTTCAGACACAGTAATGCCAAATAATAGTTTTTTCTGCCAGAAAATGTGTATTTGATGCAAAAGACTGCTAGCTTGTTCGTTTCTCAAAAAGTGTTCATGGGAGTGTAAAATGTTCAAATGTAGTTTTCAATAAAGTTTTTTTAATCCACTCTAAAAAAAATAAATACTCAAGCATTTGCATCGTGGTTTTATGAACAAAAAGTGATTGAAGTAAAGAAATTGAAGTAAAAAAAAAATACACTCATTACAAATTTAGCTAATTAAATACAACAAGAGGGTTTTTTTAACAGAACTTTATTGAACAAGTGAACACACAAAGTGAAAGGTCATTTGAAAAAGACATTTTTCAGCAGTAAACCATAACAAGATATCTCAAATCATAGCAGCACAAACACTAATTTTACCTGCACAAATCAGCACAAACGTAGCACTAAAAAAGTAGACCATTTTGGCCCGTTTTGGAGCAGTCTGGGGGGATGGTGACCTTTGAATGACCTATAAAATAATGTTTAATATCTCAAAAACCGTAGCAGCACAAACGCTAATTTTACCTGCACAAATCTGCACAAACGTAGCACTAACCACTCCGCCTATTTGCCTTTATGTTTCAAGTGGGTGGGGGGGTCAGCTTCACTCTGCTTTTCTACAGTCATTGGTCAGCAAATGCAAGTACATGCGGGTCGGAATCCCCGCCCCCCCAGCGCGCCCCCGTACGCCAAAACAGTGCCAGCAGAGTGAAACCGAAAAGTGGATTGAAACTGAAAAAAAAAATTGTAAGCGAAAACAAGAAAATTACAGTTTCAATTACTGTAATTGTTTTTCACTATCAATTTTTTTTCCCGGTTTCAATACAAGATTTTTCAGTACATTTATTTCAGTTACAATATTTTTTTTCGGTTTCAATATTTTTTTCGGTTTCGTTTCAAGGTGGCATCGTTCTGATTCCATACATGGTTTGATAATCATGTGGGCTACATACCAGTGGATACCTAAACGTTAAGGTGTGTCAGTTGCAGAATACCCATGTGAAGTCCTGTATAATGTAAATACACACGAATGCGCGTTATGTTATTATTGGCATGTCAAAATGCTCCCTAACTGCTGATATTTTTGACCGTTGTGGTGGCTCCATACAGGGAGTGCAGAATTATTAGGCAAATGAGTATTTTGTCCACATCATCCTCTTCATGCATGTTGTTTTACTCCAAGCTGTATAGGCTCCAAAGCCTACTACCAATTAAGCATATTAGGTGATGTGCATCTCTGTAATGAGAAGGGGTGTGGTCTAATGACATCAACACCCTATATCAGGTGTGCATAATTATTAGGCAACTTCCTTTCCTTTGGCAAAATGGGTCAAAAGAAGGACTTGACAGGCTCAGAAAAGTCAAAAATAGTGAGATATCTTGCAGAGGGATGCAGCAGTCTCAAAATTGCAAAGCTTCTGAAGCGTGATCATTGACCAATCAAGCGTTTCATTCAAAATAGTCAACAGGGTCGCAAGAAGCGTGTGGAAAAACTAAGGCGCCGAATAACTGCCCATGAACTGAGAAAAGTCAAGCGTGCAGCTGCCAAGATGCCACTTGCCACCAGTTTGGCCATATTTCAGAGCTGCAACATCACTGGAGTGCCCAAAAGCACAAGGTGTGCAATACTCAGAGACATGACCAAGGTAAGAAAGGCTGAAAGACGACCACCACTGAACAAGACACACAAGCTGAAACGTCAAGACTGGGCCAAGAAATATCTCAAGACTGGTTTTTCTAAGGTTTTATGGACTGATGAAATGAGAGTGAGTCTTGATGGGCCAGATGGATGGGCCCGTGGCTGGATTGGTAAAGGGCAGAGAGCTCCAGTCCCACTCAGACGCCAGCAAGGTGGAGGTGGAGTACTGGTTTGGGCTGGTATCATCAAAGATGAGCTTGTGGGGCCTTTTCGGGTTGAGGATGGAGTCAAGCTCAACTCCCAGTCCTACTGCCAGTTTCTGGAAGACACCTTCTTCAAGCAGTGGTACAGGAAGAAGTCTGCATCCTTCAAGAAAAACATGATTTTCATGCAGGACAATGCTCCATCACACGCGTCCAAGTACTCCACAGCGTGGCTGCAAGAAAGGGTATAAAAGAAGAAAAACTAATGACATGGCCTCCTTGTTCACCTGATCTGAACCCCATTGAGAACCTGTGGTCCATCATCAAATGTGAGATTTACAAGGAGGGAAAACAGTACACCTCTCTGAACAGTGTCTGTGAGGCTGTGGTTGCTGCTGCACGCAATGTTGATGGTGAACAGATCAAAACACTGACAGGATCCATGGATGGCAGGCTTTTGAGTGTCCTTGCAAAGAAAGGTGGCTATATTGGTCGCTGATCGTGGCTCAAGAGTTGGGAGTTCGCCTTGTAATCGGAAGGTTGCCGGTTCGAGCCCCGGCTCAGACAGTCTCGGTCGTTGTGTCCTTGGGCGAGACACTTCACCCGTTGCCTACTGGTGGTGGTCAGAGGGCCCGGTGGCGCCAGTGTCCGGCAGCCTCTGTCAGTGCGCCCCAGGGTGGCTGTGGCTACAATGTAGCTGCCATCACCAGTGTGTGAATGTGTGGATGACTGGATATGTAAAGCGCTTTGGGATCCTCAGGGACTAGTAAAGCGCTATATAAATACAGGCCATTTATTTGATTTGTTTTTGTTTTGTTTTTGAATGTCAGAAATGTATATTTGTGAATGTGGAGATGTTATATTGGTTTCACTGGTAAAAATAAATAATTGAAATTGGTATATATTTGTTTTTTCTTAAGTTGCCTAATAATTATGCACAGTAATAGTCACCTGCACACACAGATATCCCCCTAAAATAGCTCAAACTAAAAACAAACTAAAAACTACTTCCAAAAACATTCAGCTTTGATATTAATGAGTTTTTTGGGTTCATTGTGAACATGGTTGTTGTTCAATAATAAAATGATTCCTCAAAAACACAACTTGCCTAATAATTCTGCACTCCCTGTAATGTCCTTACAATGATAATCCTCAGAATCACCTCAGATCCAGCTCATACAAAAACTAATTTCTGCCTTTTCTTTTTTTTTACAGCTCAGATTGATAACGAAGCAGAGACATTTAAGAGAATCAGGACTTCGTTTATCTTTGGTCACGTGATATTCAGAAGAACAACAAGGACCGCAACACGGGCTTCATTTGGATATGCCCCCTTTACTTAATACTGGGACATATCACTGACAGACGTTTCTCCCGTGAATAAACCAGTGTAATTTAAACAGTACTCTCCACTGAGGTGATCATTCTGCTAGATCATGATAGTATTTTTGAAGACCTGGAATATAAATGAGCTTGCCTCTAAAGGACATTGAATCAGCTTCTGTTGCTTAAATGTGCTTTAAGTAAAATAGATGCTTCAGTTAACACAAAAACGTCATTTTATAGTGCATGCTTGAGGGACATTTTTATGAAATAATAATAACATGATAGCATTGATTCACTGTTACTACTATTATCAAGAGTTGGATTGATCTGTCTTCTTCCAATCAAACCTCTTAATGCAACTAGCGTCTCCTCTACGTTCCCTGTGTACTTGTGCACCTTGTGGAAAAGAGTTTCGTTGGAAGAAGTGGCTGATAAAGACGTATGAACAACAGCAAAAATGTTCAGAGGCTCAGAGAAATATAAACTAGACATAGATGCAACAAACTGTATCAAAAAACCGACATATTAGCTGTTGGGCCTTATGTTGACAGTGCAGTAGCAGTAGTACCAGTAACAACCAGTAACCAGACCTTGCAGTCGCAGGATGGGTTCTGCTGCTACCACTAGCAGGGGGTATGTGGAGGTGGTCTGATTTGATGGTAAGGATGAAGAGCATGATCACGTAGTATTTCCTGTTCTCCAGATGTCTCAGTGCTCAGTGAAGGATAATGGTGATGGCACCCTCACTGGACCGATTTGCTGTATAAGCAAACTGGTAGGGGTCGAGACAGGGAGGTCGGCAGTCTCTGCTGAGACACTATCCGTTCGATACACTTCATGACTACAGATGTGAGGGCTATAGATCCGAAGTCATTAAGGCTTTCTATTCCAGCCGTTTTGGCAATAGGAATGATGGTGGAGGCCTTCAGACAGATGGCAATGGTGGCATGAGTCAGCCTGGTGAGGATTTGAGCACAGTCTCTGGGATGGGTCTCTGACCAAGCAAAGAAGGTCTTGATATTCTCTGCTAGACAGAGGTTGGGGGACTCTGGCCTTTGCAGGTGGTGAGGGCCTGGATACCTCTCCACAAGCCCTCTCTCCACCTCCTGTAGGCCTCCTTGGCCTGCTCCTCCTCAGGCTAGCTCTGGCAGTGCTGTACAGAGAACTGTCCCTCGGTCTGAAGGCTGAGTTATGTGTTCTGAACCTGTTCTTCACTTGTCATCCAAGGTTTTCGGTTAGAAAAACTCTGATGGTTTTTGTCACTGTCACATTCTATACAAAGCACTTAATGTAGAAAAGGACAGAGTGAGTGAAGGTCTCCAGGTCCTGCTGTTGAAAGATGGAGCAGTCTGACAGATCAAAACAGTCCAGTAGCTGGAGGAGAGCATCATCTATGTTTTAATGGCCCAGGTGCTTGGAAGGTTTTTTTCCTGAGGCAGATGTAGGGAGGGATGAGTAGCAGGGAGAGGTGGGGGAGGGGTGTTGTTCTGTAGGGATGCTTGATGTTACTGTGGTCCAGTGTCCTATTCCCCTGGTAGTACATGTGTTGGTGGAATTTGAGGAGTACAGATTTCAAACATGTCTTATTAAAGCCCCCAGCAACAATATGTCCAGCAACAATCTGCAGCTGATTGTTCAGTAAAATATTTTAGTCTTCTATCTCAGTGATAATGGAAGACATGTTTTTAGTCTCACTGCCACCAAGTGGCCAGAATGTAACATGTAATCACTTTTACTCTTAATTTCACAGATCTTATGCATTAATATTAGTGTGTAACATTTGCTAGATAAATTGTTTCTTCCCATTATGTATACATTTTTTCTTCTCTGTTTAAGTAGGACTTAAAGTTTTGCAATCTTATAAGTATAAGTATATATAAAAACCTTCACATCTGTGAGAGTGTCTCTCTACACTGTTAAAAGAAATCAGTGAAAAAAATAAAACAAATCAGTAAGGCATTGTTACCAAAATGAGGAAAAACAAAACAATTATTCATGGGCATTCATCTAATCAGCCCAGAACTTAAACAGAACCTCTGAATGTGAATGCCTGATATTGCTCTTTCACAGATATATAAACCAGATATATTAATGTTAGCGGAGAAAAACTGTTACGTCTAGAAAGGAGACTGTAGAAGTTTCCAAGCCAGTAATGAATGCTCTGGTCCTAAGTGATAAAGTTTCGCGCTGCAGCAAATTGTGTGCACAGTAATTATAGTTCAGAAATCACAGCCCAGCAGGTGGGAGATTGCCTTCCTGGCTTCATCTCGTTCTGTTTCTCAGCCAGCACTGACATACCTCACCAGACAGGCACAAAGGCGAGAAATTAAGAGCAAGGATACGTTGATAGCACTTGCTGATGTTACTGGCCAGGGGGTTACTGACAAAACAGGTTTTTGCTCTTTGTACATATCCCTAGCAAATTGTTGCTATAGATGTAAGAGTTCTTTAAGTTTTCATCAATCTCAATGTGTCACACATGCATGCAGAAACACATGTAGACATACACACATACAGAAGCACACTACCAACTGGCCACCAGCACTGGGGAGAATGTACTGGAGCAGGGTGGGCAAGTATGGATCAGTTAGCAGGAAAGTTGTCATCAGTGTAATGGTCAGTCGCTGTGACACTCTGTCTCTGGCCCATTGGCTTCTCTGGTCAGATTCAATTTCAGCCAGTATGACTGTGAACTTCTCTCTCATTAGTTGACAGTCATGCCTCACTGCTGCAGACTTTGGGGGTCTGGCCAAATTTTAAGGCCAATTGACTTTTAATATGAATCACGCTGGGATGCCAAGGACTCATCCCATCGCTGGAAATTAACACCCTGGAGCCCACACACACACACACACACACACACACACACACACACACAAAGTGACTCACAAACAGTTATTAATGGCTTGACAGAGTAGTGTGATTGTTTTCCCTACAACTAGACAAGTATCATGTGGTGCAGAATATCACACTTTTGGTGTAATGTATAGTAAAGGCAGACTTTTCCATTTAAGGCTGTCAGCCCTGTACACAATACAAGTCTAGCCTCTGGCCTCATTCTTCTGCTTATTTAGTTTTGATATCCTTGCCCGCTCATCCTAATCAGCATTTTTAACCCTGCTCTATTTGGTTCCCCGTCATAAGCAATTTTGTATTCTCCACAAGTGCACTACCTTCTATAATCACTTGTGTTGTTGAAAAGTTGGCCTGAAATTCTGATTTTCCACACCAAAAACATGGTCTGCTCTGTTCCTTGTTGTGATCCAATCTTTGTCTTGGTGTTATTTCTACCTTTATTTTTATAGCCTTTAGTTGTTTGTACCTTGTTCTAAGTTTAATCTCCCATGTCTTGTTATTCCTGATTTGTTCCTGCTGTTCCCGCTAACCATCTTTTGTTCCCATTGAGATTATTCCGTACTGCTTTAATAATGTTGAGATTTGGGTTCTGAGCAGGCCAGGTCATAATTAATAAAAAAAAAACCCCACGCATAACAGAATGCTATCTGTGTACATTAGGTACTAACTACATTAACTACATTAGGTACTAACCCTAACCCACCTCCGGCAGAGCTTCAACAGCATTCCAAGGGAGACTGGGGACATTGAGTCCGAATGGACCATGTTTAGCATCTCCATTGCCGAAGCTGCTGCATTGAGCTGCGGCCACAAATTGGTTGGTGCCTGTTGTGGTGGTAACCCCGGAACCAAATGGTGGACACCAGAGGTGAAGGAAGCCTGTGGGACTTTGGAGGCAGCTGACAGGTACCGACAGGCTCGGGCAGTAGCTGAAGCAAAAACTCGGGTGTGGGAGGAGTTCAGAGAGGCCATGGAAAAAGACTTTCGGACTGCCTCGAACAGATTCTGGCAAACCGTCAGGCGTCTCAGGAGGGGAAAGCGGTGCTCTACCTGGGGTAGTCTTAGATGATATTACAGGTTTTGCTGAGACAGCGTTTGTGTGCAACATGGATGCAAGTGAATGGATGCAAGGGAAGTGATCTCTTCCATCATCAACTTCTCTTCCTGGGAGAAGGAAGAGAAGTTTATGTAAGGTAGGCCTGGAGGAAATTAAATACCTTGGTCACATCTTCTCAGCAGATGGTTTGAAACCAGATCAGAGCAAGATAGAGGCAGTAAAAAAATGCCTACACCAAAGTGCAAAAAAGATGTGGAGCGATTTCTGGGTATGGTGACATACCTAGCAAAGTTCATTCCAAACATGTCACAACACACAGAGCCATTACGTGGCCTTACCAGAGATGATGCTGCATGGCAGTGGGAAGGTGAGCATCAGCACGTGTTCAAGAAATTGAAAACAATTCTTACTGAAGCTCCTGTGCTCAGATACTATGATGTACAGCTTCCAGTAACACTATCTGTCGATGCTTCTAAAAGTGGACTCGATGCTGTCTTACTACAAGAGGGCAATACAGTTGCTTATGCATCACGCTCATTAACAGAGACTGAACAGCGTTATGCACAAATAGAAAAAGAGATGTTGGCGATTGTGTTTGGTGCAGAGCGTTTCCATCAGTATGTATATGGAAGAGAAGTGAACGTGGAGTCAGATCACAAACCACTAGAAGTGATAATGAAAAAGCCGTTGAGCAGTGCTCCAGCAAGAATACAGAGACTCCTAATGAGACTGCAAAAATATCAGGTACAAGTACAGTACAAGCCAGGAAGTGAAATGTACATCGTAGACACATTATCCAGAGCATATTTGCCAGTGACCAGCTCATCTGATAATGAGATAGAAGACCAG
>NW_005188082.1:43728-51957 GCF_000239375.1 Pundamilia nyererei | reverse complement strand
TACACCATCAAACTTAGATTGCTAAGGATGAAGAACCTTTTGTTCTTTAAAGAACCATTTGTAATAGCTGAAGAACCATCCACAAAACAAAAAAGGTTCTTTGACGTATGATGGTTCTTTAAAGAACCATGAAGACATCTGAAGAACCATTTAAGAACCATAATTTTTCTGAGTGTAGTCTCACCACCTGAGGTCTCATTTAAAGAAGCACAACTTTAACTTTCTGCATGATTATTGGGGAAACTAACCCTACATGGAGTTTGTTCAAATTATTTAACCCTGACTAAATTTTAGCTGAATTAACTCATAGGGTCAGGGTTATTTCTTCAATCCATTATAAGGGTGGGGTAAAGGTTTCTGAGAGGTAAAAGCTCAGCTTCAGACACTCTAAACTCTCAGATAGCCAGAAACATGACAGGTGGACTCATCAAAAGCCGTGGGCGCTGCCCCTCTGCAGGCTTCCTGAAACTGTCCATTCAGAAAAAGGTAGGCATGAAGTGAGTAGCTTCACTGAGGTTCAAGATCACCTAAAGAAGCATTATTTTGAAAAGTGACTCAAATCTGCTCTGATGCAAAGCCTGAGAGCATTTCTGCTGATGTGGACCAACTGAGCTGTAGCAGTCTGAGTGAAATAAGACCGGTTTCCAGATGAGGCAGGAGCTAAAGCAGAGCCAAAGCAGGTTTAGTAGGCTACAGGTTAATATGAGAAGACTCACGATGTTCACTTCCTGCAGAAATGAAAGAAATTCTGAGTCATTTTTTACTCTGTAAAACTTTTATTTCTTTTTTAAAATGAACCATTTCTGTTTAGAACAAACATGAAAGTCATGAAGCAATGCTACATTTTCCTAACAGCAGGTTTGATGCTAGTGGTGCTGAAACACGTGAGCATCCATAGAAACATGCACCTAAACAGGAGGCCCTGTCTTCATCATAAATTCAAAAAGCTGCTACAGATTTTTACTTCTATTGCATCTCTTTGCAAAGTTTCACATTTCATAAACACTTCTGCTCTTTACATCTCACATATATATTTGTATACTTTTACACATAAAAGCTACTCTCTCTTTGCGATAAAACTAAAATAATAGAAATAAAAAGACAGTAAGACACGAAAGTGTCTGAAATGGTCAGATGCATTCATCAAGTCGAACATTTTTCTCTTCAAATCTTCTCTGAGGTTTGAACATCTGCTGTACTGACACAGGAGGAGGAGGAGGAGGTCTGTTCCAGAGATCAGACAGATACAGATTAAAATCTCATTAGGAACATCTGTCCCTCACCTGACCACCACCATCACTGCCAGACACCAGCAAACACTCTGGTTTACTGGTTACACCTGAATGCAACCCGCTGCAGACCAATGCTAACTCTCAAAGTTTGGAATCGCTCACAAACGTCCTCATGTTTAACTTAAACAGATCAGAAAGGTCAATTTTTTCTGAATGAAAGGAAAGGTATATGTTCATTTAACACCACACTGCAACCTGTACATACTACCTGAACCACTTTAGGGCCAATTTCCTCCTTCAACATCTCAACAAACAACCAAGACTGAGTGGTTGAGCAATAAAGGACTCTTTAGATGAGCTGGTGTTGGCCAGCTGGAGCTGGCAAACTGGACCGCGTTTACATCCGCGTTTACATCCAGTCTGAAAAATAATTCCGACATGAAACACGCATTAATGTCAGAGGTGTAAAATCACTGTCGGCTCAAGCACTTCCTGAAGGTCTCCTGGACCTCCACAGTCCTCCGTGTTAAATCTTCTAGGAAGAGGAAGTTTGTGTTCTGATCTGATCTTTGTATAAATGAGAACAAAATGAAACCACATTTTCTTGATCCAGAGAAGGGTGGACTCCCGTCCCTCACTCTGAAGACGCTTGCCGAGCTGTTCCTGTCGGTGTTTGCGATGAAGAGAAGCAAGGCGAGAGGCCATCACAGCCTGATGTGTGAAGTCTACAACATCTCTCGGCGTTGAGTTTTACCGCGAACCGTTTTCACCAGGGAGACACCATGATGAGAAAGGTCTCGTGATCACCTCGTGGTACTGCATGTGGACGATCCTTTAAGTTCGGTTCTTTCAGGTAAAAGTCTTTCTGTACGTCTCCTTTCACCCTGCAGATCATCTCTTTAACCAAAGTCCGAGTTTTAAAGGAAAACGTGACATCCTGTGAGAGATCCTCGAGTGCGAATAAAAGTTCACATCTGAGTGTTCGGACCATGAACTCTGTTAATGTGGCGGTCGGGTTTACGCCAGGTTTCTGTGCAATTTCATCGGATTTGTTTCATTAGTTGTGTCAGTGTTACCTATTGATTACTTTCCAACTACAGATTACAGTTTGATTGTTTTAGTACCAAACCCCCGGCAGACAACTGGTTTCTGATCTTTACAAGTTCACAGAGTAAAATCATGTTTCTGATTTCTGACAGGAAGTGACCTCACAGTGAAGCTGGGACTCTGATTAGCTGATTTAATTTAGTGGCCTGATTGGTCAACAGCTGCTAATATTTTAGCAATGTTTTACCATGTAGACTTTTATTATTTCAAGAAATATAATACAACTTAAAAAAATCATTATTTATTTTTGATCTTTTGCCCTTTTTTGGAGAGAGAAAATCAGAAATGTTCACATTTATCTCTTGAGAAACAACAGCGTAGACTTTAGCTCTATACTGACCGTCAGCAAAAACACCTGGTTGGCGTGTTTTAATCACATAGTGATCCCAGAATACTTGATAAATCTGTCAGTAACCTCCAGGGCTTTGGTCACATCACCACTCATCTCTGAGGTCAAAGTTCAGCATTAAATCCGTCATGAGCAAAGTCATTGATGTTTCAGACGTAGATCTGCACAGAGGTAAGTTTTGTTAGCAAACGTCATAGCAAGAACTTTAATTGAAAGCTTCCTGTTTACTGTCTCCTCTAGAGTCACACCTAACTTAGCTATAGGACTGTTAGCTCTGTCATCTATCCACGCTGTAACATGTTTAAAGTAGCATATGAAATGGAAGAAAACGTAAAATAAACCCACAGACATCTGTAGCTTTACAGGCCTTACCCTAGCTTAACTTAAAGTCTGACCTGAACTGAAACCCAGATCAAAGTTGGTTTGTTAAAAAATTCACTCAAAGACAGTCCGTTATTTTTCATTAACCTCAGAGGATCCGTAAAGTCTTCAAAAGCACGGAGCTGTCTGTTCTGCCTAAAGGTGAACAGCTGTGCCACTGTCACACATCAGGACTGCGTTTCCCAGAAGCCACTTGTTTTCTTACTGGTTTCTTGCTGGGCTGGTTTTCTCGGATCATGTTTAACTCTGTGTTCATTGACATAAAGCGTCCACAGCCTGAAGCAGGGGGCGCTGTAAGCAGTTTTGTTTAATTATAGACTGAGTCCAAATAAAACACGACTCCACGCTTGTTCTGGCTGTGTGATGAGTTATTCCTGAAATTTTAATTTAAAAAATCTAAACTTTGATTGGCCACGGCTGTGTCTGTGTTTGGTTAAAGCACGGTTTTATCAATCATTTCATTTTTAAAGCTCTGACCCTTCCTTTCAGGTGTGTTTGCATTATGGCTGTAACAAACATAGCTTCAGATCAAAGTGAATCTGTGGCGTGGGAAAGGTAGGCGTGCAGCCAGAAGGGCGGGGCTAGGCAGAAGTTTAGCTCCATCAGCCCTTGGAGGACAGGGACAGACCTGTCCATCGTGACAGAACAGGTACGTCATGACATCATCGTTGGTCAGTGATGAAAACAATAAGAAACTTGCATTAAGGCACACACCGGGAGACAATTTCACTCCAGATGAGATCTGAGAGGCTTTCAGGACGAGACTGAACTGAGACATCATCACAAAGGTGACACCCCTTTGAGTGCCTTACTTTGATTGGTCACTGTGGCTCATAAAGGCCAAAGTAATATTTCATGCTTGAATGTGTAAATTTAGCTCTTCCTCTCACAATACCAAAGTCCTCATTATTCTGATATTTAAACCTTTCTAATACTTTTCTCTGAAATTTTATTTCCTGAAGATTACAAATTTTTAAATCACTTGAATCAACTTTTACTTCCTCTCCAAAAATCGGCGTGTTTGCATCGACCTGAAAGCGTCTGCAAGTGGAGGCGTGTTTTCAGTTCACAGGCGTGTTTTCAATGCAGGAAGCTGTGGTCACATGACATCAGTGCTAGAAGTCAGTTCAAACATTTTCAGCCAATCAAACGGCAGATAATGATGGAGCAATGATGACCTCATCCGTCCAGCAGGAGGCACAAGGCCGTGTGTGTGTTTGTTTGATCGTTTGTTTGTTTTGTCTCTCAGGAGGCATGTCGGAGGACCAGTGTAGGGGCAGGGCTCCACTGGCCATGAGTGTGGTGGTGAGGGGTGGGAGAGCATTCACAGGAACAGGGGGGGGCGGGCTTACCCAACATCCCCCCAGAGTCCAGCGGGTACTCCAAGATGGACGCTGGTGCCGCCAGAGTGTACGGGTAATCGTATGGCGTCGTGTAGATCAGGCCAGACTCAGGCCCCACCCCTGCCATCAGTGCCGGTGTTCCATTGGGCAACACTGTCTGGATCTGCCGAATCAGAGGCATGAGAGTGGGGCCTGTGGGGGCAGGTGTACGCAGGGCAGTGGGCGGTGCCAGTACGGGGGCGGGGCCTGAGAGGACACGAGAAGCCTGTTGCGAGACGCTAGATGCTGCGAAAGAAAAGGCGAGGGATGCTGGGTATGGGTAACAGGAAAGGGGAGGGTTTATAAAAAGGGGAGGAGTTTTAGTATGCTTGCTGTAAAAAGACAAAATGAAAATCTGAATCAAACGGTGTGAATGGCATCTAAAACACTGCATGCTTCATGTTTTTCATTTTAACCAATACATTTGGCACAAATGTTTCATGTTTAAAATGACTGTGTATGATTGGCCAGTCTGTCTCTTACAGGTTTTGATGCTGGCGTCTCTGTACGTCCCGTTCAGGATGGCCAACTCCATCAGCTGCATCTTCTTCAGACTGTCCTCGCCCTCTGCCTGAAACACAGACACGACTTTCAGACACGCGTGTGCTGTGAGAACATGCAGAACCGACACACACAGCAGCTTAAGTTCACACAGAATTTCATTCAGCCTGAAAGTATCAGATGTATTAAAAAGTATGAAAAACTGTAAAATACATTTAAAAAGAATCTGAAATCAGCCACTACAGAAAGATTCATGTTGTATAAAACAATCTGTAAAATATCCAAACATCAGTAAATGATCACAAAAGATCGTACGGTTACTGTGTAACCTGAGTTCTCTCCACACCGTTACTTATTCCATATGTGTGTGTGTACTGAGCCCTCACCTGTACTCACTCTACACCTACGACTGCACGGCCACTAACAACTCCAACATCATTGTGAAGTTTGTGGACGACACTACAGTGGTGGGTCTTATCACCAACGGTGATGAGACGGCTTACAGGGAGGAGGTCAGCGCCCTGACCCACTGGTGTCAAGACAACCATCTCACCCTCAACGTCGCAAAGACAAAGGAGTTGATAGTGGACTTCCGGAGGTGCAGAGAAGTACACACCCCCATCACCATCAACGGCGCTGCTGTGGAGAGAGTGAGCAGCTTCCGTTTCCTTGGTGTACATCTGGCTGAGGATCTTACGTGGTCAGTACACACAAACAAAACAGTGAAGAAGGCGCAGCAGCGCCTCTTCTTTCTCAGGAGACTGAAAAGATTCAGCATGAGCCCCCGCATCCTCAGGACCTTCTATCACTGTGCCATTGAGAGCATCCTCACTGGATTCATCACCACCTGGTATGGCAACAGCACCGCCTACAACTGCAAAGCTCTCCAGCGAGTAGTGCGGTGCTCTGAACGGATAATTGGAGGTGAGCTTCCCTCCCTCCAAGACGTGTACAGGAAGCGGTGCCTGAGGAAAGCGGGGAGGATCATCAAGGATTCCAGTCACCCCAGCCATAGCCTGGTAGCCTAGCCTGCTGAAGTGGAGGGCTGAGCAAGGCGATGACCCGAAGGTCCACCCCCAGCACCGTCACCACGTGCTGTCCGCAGACAGATGAACCTCAAGAGTAAACTCGAACAAGACACTCGAGGTCAGTCATAAAGTCCCAGCTCACTGAGCGGGTCCGTGCTGGCCGTGTAAGCCCATGACACAAAGGCAATGCACCAGATAGGGAGTCAGCAGGCTGGAGAGCTTTCACTCACAGGCCGTGTCAGACACAGCGAGGTCTGACAAGCATGTAAACCCGCGGCACATGGTTAGCAGGCCAGAAAGCACAGGCAGTCAGCTACAATGAGCCTGTGTGCACGCTCTCCACATGATCTCCAGCTGGAGCCTGGGGTGCACAGGGCCTGAACCCGGAATCCTAGGAGCACAGTGAGGAGAGGAAGCGTCGCTCACCGAGCAACTGAGTGGGGACCCTACTGGACACACAACCCAGCAAGAAGTGGGCAATGCCAGACAGGGAACCAGTGCTGCTGGAGCGTAAGCCGGTGAACCGTGGGCAATGTGCCAGGGGAACACAGCCCGCAGCGTCAGCACGGCCGCTGAAAGCAGAGGGCTGAAGTAGGGACGTGACCCAAAGGGTCTGTCCCCAAGCCGCAACACCACCCTGTGCCGTCAGCAGACTGGTGAGGGGGCTGGCGGTCCAGCCAGCCGAAGCCCAAGTGGGGAACACAACCCGAAGGTCCACCCCAGGGCCGGGCGTCTGCTAAGTGCTGTTGCAGCAGGGGCGAACTCGCTACTCGTGCACAGTCGGCCCTACAGGCTGGAGAACACTTACTCACTTACTGACTGGCTCTGACTCACTGCAGTCAGAGCTGAGAAGCCGCTCCGCTCGACAATGACAGGAGCCCCACTGGTTGTGTGAACGGCGCACTGCGGGTAACACACCAGACAGAAAACTGGCTACACTAGGCTGGAGAATTCTCACTCGCCGCAGCGAGGTCCAACTGGCGTGTAAGCCAGCGAATACGGGCAATACTCCAGGAGAGCACAGCCTACCAAGCCACTCGAGCACGGCAGCTGGCTATCGCCATGACAGAAACCCGCGATATGCAGACGACGCTCCAGATGGGAAGCAAGAGTGGGCCCGACAAGACACCTGCGGACAGTCGGGAAGTGTCAGCTCACTGAGCGGGCACCTGATGGCCGTGTGACCTGTGACACAGGGGCAACGCACTAGACCGAGCCAGCGCCGCAGGCTGGAGAATTGTCAACTGCTGGCCCATGCCTGCAGCGGAGTTGGCCACTATGCCCAACTCAAAGGATGTCAGGAAGAAGGAGGGTGGTTGGAGGACAGCTGAACCTAGGCTCCGAGTCCTCCCCGCCTCACCTGAACACGGCCATCTCCACATCCCTGCATAGGCCCCTCAGCACAGCGAGGTGGCCACAGGGTAGACAGGCAGTCCCATCAGGTAACCCTGGTCGTCTGACCAGAGTCAAGCGTCACAAACATCATCCTCCTGAGAATCAACCTCCACCGGCACAGGCCTCACAGAGGCGGGGCAATGGGAAGCAACGCTGCAGCCATCATCTCCATTTTAGCCCAAGAGGCACAAGATTGGGGAGGGCTCTCCATGTCCCCAGCCTGCCTGCAGCTGACGTGTCAAGCTCCATCCCTGTAGAGGGAGCGACGAAATGGCCGCCAGCAGGGCATCAGTTACCCTCACGCCCCTGTTAGGGCATGCTGCCCTGCCCAGGGAGGGCCCGAAGGGGCGTCCAAAGAGACCAGGGACAGGGCTATTGGGGGAGGGGCCAAAGGCAAACTACTCCCACCATGCATAGCAGCAGCCATCTGCGGGCAGGGGACCACAAATGCTGGGATGCAGCACACTCACTGCCTGCAACCAGACCAATCAGGCAGCAGCGGCACATGAGATAGGAGGCGCTGTGGCTGTATGACATCATCAACCTTGAGGTTCGCTCTACTAGATGGGACCTCAGGAAAGGCTAGTTCCCACACCCGTCATGCTCTAATTAAGAGCTGAAGGGACCCATTTTGCCCGACACTGTGCCTGGGGACCAGCAGGGGGCAGCCCAGGGACAGGTGGGTGACAGGTGACAGGTGAATCAGAATCAGAATCAGAAAGGGGTTTATTGCCAAATGTTGAGCAGGTTTACAACATTAGGAAATTGCTGCGGTGCTTCAGTGCAAACATAGTGTCATAGATAGCATTTAAATAGTGTCATAAATAGCACTTAAATAGACATGAAAAAATAAA
>NW_005188082.1:9334-13703 GCF_000239375.1 Pundamilia nyererei | reverse complement strand
GTGTGTGTGTGTGTGTCTGTCCTCAGTGTTTGTGCGCTTTAACCTGGGCCCTGGCGTCCCGGTGGAGTTGCAGGAGGAGGCGAGCGTGGCTCAGCTGAAGGAGGTGGTGGGGAGTCAGCAGGGGGTGCGGCCGGAGCGCCTCAGGGTGCTGTTTGCAGGCCGGGAGCTGCAGAGCACCGCCACACTGCAGGTACGCTAGAGGTCAGGGGTCACTGCGGGGTCGAGGCATCTGCAGGAGGAAGTGATCACTCAGAGGGGTCTACATGCCAGTGATCTCCTCCTCTTCCTCGACTTTCAGTAAAATTCCGGTTAAACTATCTAGTTTTCTCAAACAGGTCCTCTCCTTCTCCTCGTCTCACATGTGGACACTTTGGAACAATAGACTGATAACCGCTAGAAAGCCATTATTTACCAGAAACTGGTTTGAGAGCGGCATCTTGTTTGTAACTGACTTGTTGGACTCTAATGGTGCTTTACTGGATTATGTATCTTTTCTGAAGAGACACAATTTAGACTGCCCACTAAAAGATACCAGAAAGGTTTGTCATGCTATCCCATTAGCTCAGCTATTATGCAACACATTGTTACATTCTAACATCAAACCAGCGCTGCCAAGCTTCAAAATTGGAAACTTTAATTTAAATGATAGTACAATAAGTTTATTAGAGTGAACTTCAAATCGATTCTTTTCCATGAGTTTGACTCGGGTAGACGTGTGCAGGCCTTTCACGGGGATCAGTCACTCGTGGAAAAGGTGTTTTCTGAATTTGTTAAGTAGCCTGTTCCTCCAAAAGTTAAAGAAACCCATTTTAAGGTCATTAATAATAAATACCCCGTATCTGAATTTCTAAAAAGGAGGTTTACATTTGGACCCGTGTTCTTTTAGTGATTCAGCCTGTGAAACATTACACCATCTGTTTTTCTCATGTCCTGTATCAGCTGGTTGTCACTCAAATCAGTGAAAATAACTCCTCCCAGACTGAGCTCCAACAGGGAGATCAGTTTGAGAACAGAAAAAAACACCTCTGCACATGAAAAAACACTTAATACACCAAAGAAACACATGACAAGCAACGGGGGGTGCAGCATCGGGAGGGAATAAGTGTCGAAGGCGTTTGGAAAGGGAAGGGAGATGAGTGTGTGCATATCAGTGTATATGTATGTGTGTGTGTGTCCAGAGTTCAGCTGGGACAGTGTCCTTCGCCCTGCCAGGCTAAGTAAACAGTCTTCCTGCCAACCCAGGTGGCCTTTATTCCTCTTTTAGGTTTTAGAGAACAGACTGTGAGAGAATGTTCCAGGGAAAGTAATACAAAAAACACGAGACTAGACAAGGACACAAGAGGCTAAGCAGGGAAGCTAAGGGAGAGGAGGAGGAGAGGAGAAAAGTGCGACCGCCTTCGTCAAGAGCAAGAGCAGAATATAGATGACCTTCTATGCAATAACAACTCCAGTACTGAAAAGAATGGTTCAGATCCCTCCAATCTAAATAATTTCAGGCCAATTTCAAATCTGCCTTTCTTAGCCAACGTTCTGGAAAAGATAGTGGCTGCACAGGTTCATCGTCATCTCACTGGAAATAACCTGTACGAACAGTTTCCCTCCGGCTTCCGATCATGTCACAGTACAGAAACATGTCTAGTAAAAATCACCAATGATCTTCTGCTTGCAGCTGACTCTGGACTCATCTCCATCCTCATTCTTCTTGAGCTTACAGCAGCTTTTGCCACAATCTCCCACCACATCCTTCTTCACAGATTAGCATCTATTGGCATCAGTGGTACAGCACTCGCCTGGTTTACTCTGGCTGCTCACAGTTTGTTCAATTACTCTCTCACAGATCAGTATCTACTCCAGTTAATTCTGGTGTACCCCAAGGCTCTGTCCTGGGTCCTTTACTTTTTATCATCTATCTCCTACCCCTAGGTAATATTATCAGGAAGCCTAACTTCCAGTTTCACTGCTGCGCAGATGACACCCAGCTCCAAACCCACAGCTACTCTCCCACCCACATCCATTTCTGACTGTTTAAGTGAAATCAAGGTCTGGTTTACTCACAACTTTCTTAAATTTAATAAAACAGAATTCATTTTAATAGGCACCAAATCAAAACTGACCAAAGTCCCAACCAGTCTTTCGTTATCCATCGATGACTGTTGTCACACCCTCCCCTCAGGTTAAGAGTCTTGGTGTCATCATCGACAGCGCTCTGTCCTTCGCAGCACATATAAATTATATTTTCATCTCTGTAATATTAACCGCCTTCGTCCTTCACTCACTTCAAACAGTACCGCCATACTTGTCGATGCTCTTGTCACATCTCGTTTAGCTTACTGTGAATCCCTTTCTTTGTGGTCTACCTCATAAATCTCTCCATAAATTGCAGTTAGTTCAAAATACAGCTGCTCGTATTATTTCCAGAATTAGATCCACTGAACATATAACAGCTGTTCTTAAACAGCTCCATTGGCTTCCAGTTCACCACCATGTCAATTTCAAGATCCTTCTTCTCACTTTCAAAGCGCTTCATAACCTCGCTCCTCCATATTTATCTGATCTTCATACGTACTCACTCCATCGTACACTCCGCTCTTCTTCCCTTCTGTCTGTTCCACCTGCTTGCCTGACTACCATTGGACTCAGAGCCTGTCACTAATGAGCCAAACGCTCTCACCACTTTTAAATCATGTCTCAAAACTCATCTATTCAGCATTGCATACAGCTGATCTGTCTTAGTCCATTTTTACCTTGCTCAGTTTTTATATTTGCTTTTATACTTTTATGACTGAATGACTGACTAAATTAGATTTTACCATGTTTAATATATTTTTTGCTGCTATTGCTCACGTGTTTTTGTAAGGTGACCTTGAGCGTCTGAAAGGCGCCTATAAATAAAATGTATTATTATTATTATTATTATTATTATTATTATATGGATCATTTACATCCATCTGTCTCTACTGTGATTAACAGTATCATCCGCTTAGGTAAATACCATCTACATTATAGCCAGTGGAGAAATACTACACCGTCCTCCACGTGGGTCATTATTCACGTCACTGAAGAAACTGAAATCCAGCAGATCTGTTAAAATCTATGATGACGTTTCTCATCTCTTACTGTTTTGATTTTTGCCTCCAGTCTTTTGTTGTTTTTGTTGTCTTTGAATATTGTTCTACAGTTTTATCCTCTACGACAGTTTGTATTTGCATTGTTTTAATTAGTAATAAAAAAAAAAAACTCCTCTTCCTCCTCCTGTCACTCAGGGCTGCGACCTCCCAGAGCAGAGCACCGTCCACGTCGTCCTCCCTCCTTCAGGCGCCTCCTTTCAGCGGCTCGTGCAGGAGCACCGAGCTGAGGACGGAGAGGAGGAGCAGGAGCAGGGCTCTTTGACCAGGCTGGACCTCAGCTCTTCTCGACTCCCTGCCAACAGTGAGGGAGGAGAGGGCAGAGCAGAGGGGGAGAGTCTGAAGGAGGTGCAGGCTGGAGCTCACAGCAGTGAGTATGTCATGGTTACAGGTGCCTCGATGCCCCGTCCCTTGCTGCTGCTGAAATTCCTGAAATGTAATGTTTTTTCTAATGAAACAAATAGCACACGGGACTCTCAGAAAGACTTATTTATTTATTTTATAACCGATTTTTATTCAATTTAAATTTTATTTTAACTGTTGCCTCAGCTGACAGTACATCCTGTTTGAGTCCCGAGTTTACGAGGGCACCTGAATGCATCACCTGTCTCTGATCAGTGATCCATCACACACCTGAGATGGAGGTGTGAGGGAGGAGTCTGATATATTTCTGATGAAAGAATTAAAAATGAGCTGAAACACGTTTTTATACATGAAACACATGAAGTGCTGTAATACTCCCTTCAGAGTAGTTTTACTCAGTACCTCGCTGGAGCTGTGAGTTCCAGTGCTTCTTGTTTCTTATGTACGATGATAAAGTAAAACGTTTGTATAGAAATGTCCTTGAGCACTTGAGCGCCACCTTCTGGTTGCAGTAGCACATTACATTCTTTCTGCTGCCTGGAAAAGACGAGTACCACCAAATACCCTGAAATTGTATTTATAACCCTAATCATGCTTGGCAGCACCTTACTACTCTGACTGTGTACTGTGTGTAAAGGTGTGCGTACCTGCAGTACCTTCTTCGTGTTCTGTAAGAGCTGCCGCTCCATCGAGCCAGGAAAACTGCGAGCGCGCTGCCGACGCTGCAAACAGACGGCGCTGACGCTCAGCAGGGTGAGAGACGTTTCTGCTTAAACACTTTTATTACAGTGCTTATACTGCAGTACTTGTACTACAGTGCTTATACTGCAGTACTTGTACTGCAGTGCTTGTACTGCAGTGCTTATACTGCAGTACTTGTA
>NW_005188082.1:0-7788 GCF_000239375.1 Pundamilia nyererei | reverse complement strand
CACAATGGTCACCACCCATCTTGAGGAGTTTGCCCCCTCACATATACTAATGTGCCACAAACAGGACTTTAATATCACCAACCATTCCTATGTTATTACGGTGTATCCATATAAATGGACCACCCTGTACAGTGTTTGTACTACAGTACTTGTATTACAGTAGTTATACTGCAGTACTTGTATTACAGTGCTTATACTGCAGTGCTTGTACTACAGTACTTGTATTACAGCACTTATACTGCAGTACTTGTACTACAGTGCTTATACTGCAGTACTGCACTGACTGTGTGTGTTGCAGGGTCCGTCCTGCTGGGACGACGTGCTCCTTTCCGGTCGCATCCATGGCATCTGTCAGTCAGAGGGTTGTCAAGGCAACGAAGCGGTAAGGGGCGAGGCTTCACCAAAAAGCTGAATCAGTGATGAATCAGAAAATAAGCAGCAGCTCAGAGACTTATCTGCAAACTATTGATCAGCTGTCAGAGGGGTGGAGCATGACTTCAGTTTTTTTCCCCAGATATTTTTATTGAATTTTCTGCATCCATTTTACAAAAGACAAATTGAACAATATGCCGTTTTCTTTTTGAAGAACGTAAAACAATATGAAACATACATTCCACCTCATAATTACAAGAGTACCAGTAGGTGTACAAAAAGGGAAAAAAAAAGGATCCAAGCTAATAATACAAATAGTAAACCCTGGAGTACAAGATAGCAGTTCCTGAGTGGACAAGAGAAATATGCAGAGTTTCAGAACCCACACCCCTACACAAACAAAAAACAAAACGGAACAAACAAAATGAGTGGTCAGCTTAGTCGTTGAAATAAGTCAAATCCGTAAGAAAAAAGAAATATGTATAAAGTAGATAAATAAATGCCATCATAAAGTGCAGGCACAATAGAGTCTGTATAGTTAAGCATTAGATAAAATAGAATAAAGTCTGAGCTGGCTAACTGGGAGTGTTACGGGACTGGAAAGTCTGCACATGATCAAAAAAGGGTTGCCAGATCTTAAAAAATTTGACCATAGACCCACGCAGGGTGAATTTAATCTTTTCGAGTTTGCTAAAATGCAAAGCATCTCTGATCCAGATTTCCCAGGATGGGGGAGAAGGGGACTTCCAACATAACAATATTCTGCGTCTTGCCAATAAGGTGAGAAATGCTACCAAATCCGCCTGGGGCGTCGGCAAGACAACTGTATCAGGAAGAACCCCAAACAAAGGGGTTGAGGGCACAGGTTGGAGGGTTAGCTGGATGATCTTTGATAGAGTCAGAAAAATATTAATCCAGTATTGTTTGATGGATGGACATGACCAAAACATATGTATTAAAGAGGCAGGTGTTTGATGACAGCAGTCGCAATCAGGGCTAAGGTTGGGGTATATTGGAGCTAGTCTGGCTTTAGTCCAGTGTACGCGGTGTAAAATCTTACATTGAATTAACCTGTGTTTGGCACATAATGAGGAGCCATGGACCCGGTAAAGAATTTTATCTCAAAAGACATCCTGAATCACACATCCCAAATCCTGCTCCCATGCCATTTTAATAGCCGAGGTTGAGGAGTTGCCAAATGAACATATTCTCCCATACAGACAAGAGATCAGGCCCTGTGATGAAGGGGGAGGCAATAGAAGGTTATCAAAGTCATGACAAGGAGGTCTAGATGGGAACTGAGAGGATTTCTCCTTAACAAAACTCCGGATTTGTAAGTAGCGAAAAAAGTGACTTTTTGGAAGGCCAAATTTAAATGAGAGCTGTTTAAAAGAGGCAAATGTATTCTGAATATACAGATCAGAAAAAGACCCAAGGAGGCCCACAAACAAAAAGCGCCATCAACTAAAGAAGGCTGAAAAGAAGGATTTTTCAAAATGGGTGACACAAGGGAAAAAAGTTCAGCTTAAAATAACGACGAAATTGATGCCATATTTTCAAGGTAACTTTGACAATAGTGTTATTATAAAAACCTGCACTCGGAGGCTGCTTTTGGGCATAAATCAGGGTTGGTAAAGAGGATGAGGCACAGGAAGAAATCTCCAAGCTCAGCCACGCCGGGGCATTATTCATACCTTCCACCTGTAGCCAGTACCTGAGAATACGAATATTACATGCCCAATAATAGAACATAAAGTTTGGTAAAGCCAACCCCCCCATCTTTTTCGGTCTTTGAAGATATGTCTTGCGTATTCTAGGGTTTTGTTTATTTTTTGTTCCAAATGAACCGAGAGAATCTTGTCTAATTTAACAAAAAAAAGAAATTGGGATAAATACAGGGACACACTGAAAAAGAAAAGAACATTTTGGAAGGATGTTCATTTTAATCGCATTTATACGCCCTGCCACAGACAGATGGAGAAGAGACCATCTGTCCAAATCCTGCCTAACTTTCTCCACAAGTGGGTTGAAATTAAGCTTGAAAAGATTATGAAATTGACTTGTAATTTTAACCCCTAAATATGTACAGTTGTCCGATACAAGTCGAAAAGGCAGTGCTGTACACTGATATTTCTGTGCAGCAGCATTCAGAGGGAACAGTTCACTCTTGCCGAGATTCAGCTTATAGCCAGAAATAAGGCTAAACTGTTCAAGTATTGAGAGCACCAAAGGAAATGAGGATGCTGGTTTTGAGACATAAAGAAGCAAATCATTTGTATATAAGGAGACCTTTTGTTCCATACCATTTCTAGTAACCCCGGTGATACCTGGGTTAGATCTCAGCGATATGGCCAAGGGCTCCATTGCAATTGCAAAGAGCAATGGCGACATGGGACAGCCCTGCCTAGTCCCTCTGAACAGAGGAAAAAAGTCAGAATATGTGCCATTTGTTTTGACAGCGGCAAACAGGGAAGTATAAAGAAGTTCCAACCAGGAGATGATTATCCACACGCATCGCTAAAAGTTTAGCAAGGATTTTATAGTCCACATTTAACAAAGAAATGGGACGGTATGAGCCACATTGTAATGGATCATTATCCTTTTTTAAGATCAAGGGTATAGATGCCTGTAGTAGAGAAGGTGGGAGGGATCCAACTTCAAGTGAATGCTTATACATATTTACCATGAGTGGGGCCAGTCTAGGCATAAATTTACGATAGAACTCAACGGGAGACCCGTCCTGTCCAGGACACTTAGAACACTGCAATTTGCTGATAGCTTTCAGGATCTCTTCTACAGTTATTGGTCCCTCCAGCCGAAGACTGTGTGTTTGATCAATTGATGGGAGTTTAAGATGATTGAAAAAGGAGTCCAAAGATTCAGTGCTAAATACAGATTCAGACGCATAAAGAGAATAAAAGTCTCGAAATTGGTTATTAATTATTTTAGGATCCATAGAAACACTGCTTGATGTCTGAATCCGAGGAATGGAATGTGCAGCTGCTGCACTACGAAGCTGATGGGAAAGCAGTTTACTGGCCGTATCCCCATACTCATACTGGGAGTGCTGACACTTCAACAGCATCTCTTCAGCCCAAGCAGAGGACAGGTGATTAAACTCAGTCTGCAAGGACAGCCTGTCGTTATAGGAATGGGTATCGTTTAGGTTTTATCCAATACCAGTACCAAACCGGTACTTTTGAAACGGTGCCGGTGCTTAAACGGTGCTCGAACCGGTGCTTAAAGAATGGAGAACACACACTTTGTCCAAAAACCTCTCATGTTCAGCTGTTTTTTTGTAAAAAGATAACAATGTTAGCCTTTTCTGCAGCTATGGGGCATATATGGTATCACTCTTGGCTGGAAGCAGTGCTTAAACAATGGAAAAAACAAACTTTGTCCAAAAACCTCTCATGTTTAGCTGTTTTCCACTTCTTGTTTGGTCATTTTAGCCTTTTTGGCCAGGGTGAAGGGAGCATCTGCTATCAAACAAGAAGACAGCCGCATGTAACTACGACGGTGTTTGCTAGTTCACCTTACATGCATTAATGTGATAACATGGTTAGCCTACTCAACGTAAATGACACACGAACAACATGAAGCTACTCACGCAGAAAATAACTGCTGCTGCTGCCATTATCATCCGTTATCATTTCTGCTCTAATCTTCGGGTTTTTGGGAGATGTTGCAAACTCTGGGTCTGATAACAGGCACCACACCCGCAGTAGATGTGCTCGATGTGTGTGGCTTTATTTTTGTGCCACTATTCTGAGTGTACGTAAAAAAAATTTGAGCGCACGTAAAAAAAAATTGCAGTTGCAAGTGTTGCATTTTGAGGTGAAATTTATTTTGCCTCAAACGAGGCAGTGGCAGAGGAACACAGAGTGGCAGAGTTTGAAATATTACTGTTTCTGGGTCACAAAATAAACTTTAAAGATATTTTCATGCCAGAATGTTTCTGTGTAAACTTCTAATATCTGCTCGATTCATCAAGACATCACATATTTGCACAAGTGCTCTAACGTTTTTGGAGCACTTACGAAGTCTAAAATGATCTGAAATTTTTAGGTGTGTTTCTTGTAAAAACACAATCTGGGCATCAAAAATTGCAAATGATGGAGGACCTTGCTCCTTTTAATAGGCTGATTCAGACCTTTACAATTCCAGCTACAGAACGTAAACGAGTGACCTGCTTGTTGGTTATTAATATTTAGTTGCGATACCATGTTAGAACAAAGACAAAAAAACAAAAGCTGACCGGTGAGAAGCACAGAAAGAACAAAGTCAGTGTACAGAACAGTACAACATAAAAACAAAGAGAACGCCCAAACTTCCCCCTAAATGCTGAAGCATCTTCCCAAACAAGATGCGCGCACCCCCCACCAAATACACCCCTGAGCACTTCTTCCCAACCATCCAAAGTCCCAGTTGAGTTCAAGCTCCTTACAATACAAGGCAGAGACAAATCAAGGATTGTATAAAAATATATTAGAACAAGACACATCCTATAAATCAAGTTCACCTCAAATAAATGTTACTAAAAAAATAAAAAGAATAAAAAATTTCACAGAAGTTAACCAAGATGAACATATCAGCCTAACGGGCTAAGACACTTATGTGTCCTGAGAGGCAGGGCCCCCCAGGATCTTATTGGCAAAGTTCGTGGCAGACGCAGGATCAGTAAACTTACGTACAACTCCATCTGGAAGTGATATCCTCAGTTCCGCTGAATAGAACAGGCCGAACTTGATCCCAGGACTAGAGTGCAGAAGGTGCTTCAAACTAGTAAACTGCGAACGTTTTTTAGCCACTGCAGGTGTGAAGTCTGGAAAAATGGAGATCCTTCTGCCCTGGTAAAGTAGAGGAGAGTTTGCTCCTGCAAGACGTAGCAGCTGTTCCTTGACATGGAAGTAGTGGACTCTAATGAGCAGTGGGCAAGGAGGTGCTCCATCTCTGGGCTTTGGTCCAAGGGATCTGTGAACCCGATCCAACAGAGGTGCTTCATTCCGTTTCAGAAGATCTTGCAGGAGATGGGAAATAAACTCGCTAGGGTTAGATTCAATTCAATTCAATTCAATTTATTTATATAGCGCCAAATCACAACAAAAGTCGCCTCAAGGCGCTTCATAGATACAGAGAAAAACCCAACAATCATATGACCCCCTATGAGCAGCACTTTGACGACAGTGGGAAGGACAAACTCCTTTTTAACAGGAGGAAACCTCCGGCAGAACCAGGCTCAAGGAGGGGCGGGGCCATCTACTTCACACCATGGTGTCTAACAGCACCCCGCCTCACTTCAGTTTTTCCGGGAACTTTTGATTGTCACATGAGCCATCACAGATAATTCAATTCAATTCAATTCAATTTTATTTATATAGCGCCAAATCACAACATAAGTCGCCTCAAGGCGCTTCGAATGTCATTGATTAAGCCAGGTGGAGTGTGTGTGTCTGTCTTCAGGAGTTTTACATGAAGTGTGCGTCTCACCCGACGTCAGATGATGACCTTTCCGTGGCCCTCGACCTCATCATGACCAACACCAGAGGCGTGCCCTGTATCGCCTGCACCGATGTCATGTACAGCGCACACACACACACACAGACACACACACACACACCACCCATCACCCATCAGCCAGGTGTAATCCCACCCCTTCTGCCTCTCAGGGGCGTGGTCCTGGTCTTCCAGTGCTCGGAGCGTCATGTGATCTGTCTCGACTGTTTCCAGCGTTATTGCCAGACGCGCCTGAATGACCGGCAGTTTGTGTACCATCCTGTGATTGGCTACTCGCTGCCGTGTGCAGGTGGGGACAAGGGGTGTGGTCAATGCAACCTTCACTCTCTGTAGAAATATGTCAGAACAAGACTGCCCAAGAATCTGAATTCATTTTCAATGATCATTGTTCATTAACTGCAGACAGGAGCATGCGACATTATCAGACATGTGTGAGTGTGCACACGCGTGTAAACATGTTTCATGTGTTAATGTTTCAGTCGGCTGCGACGACTCTCTGATTAAAGAAGTTCATCATTTCAGGATCCTGGGAGATGAGCAGGTACACGCAGTACTGCATCACAAAGATAATTATACAAATACTCTCACACTTACTGTGAGTGAAACATTGTGAAGTCTGTCAACACTCGGCCAACAAAAAATGATCAAAAAATAAAAACAAATAAATAAATAAAAGTGTGAACGTGGCAGACAGATGTCAGACAGACTCTCAAATATGAAATCCCTGAAGAAGATTTTTGTAAGCAAATGGGAACCAGTAAGAGCCAATGAGAGGCCTCTGCCTCAATCCTAGCCAATTACTGTGAGCAGAAAGGGGTTACCATGGCAACGATAACGCAAGAAAACCAAAATTCATCCAGTGAGCATGCTCCAGGTGAGTCAGCTGAACCACCTGCACCCTCAGTCACCTTTGCTGTGTCCTCTCAGTATGGGCGCTACCTGCAGTATGGCGCTGAGGAGTGTCTGCTCACCACTGGAGGAATGATGTGTCCATCACCTGGCTGTGGGGCGGGGCTTCTCCCACCTGATGGCAGAAGGAGGTTGGAGTGTGACCGCCGGCTTGGCTGCGGCTTTGTCTTCTGCAGACTCTGCAGGGGGGAGTACCATGAGGGGGCGTGTCAGGCAGTGACAGCCCCGCCCACAGGGGAAGCAGCACAGGTGAGCTGCCCAGTTACAGAGGTTGTAGGACGATGACGAAAATAAAACAATCAGCTGACTCCTCTTCTTCCTCAGGGCTTCGTGGTCGGGGAGGAGGCGTCGCTCATGGGGAGATGGGAGCCAGCGTCTCTGCTCGTCATCGCCGAGTCGACCCGGCCCTGCCCAACGTGTTCGGTTCCCGTGGAGAGAAATGGTAAGGGACGGCTGTGGTGTCATACATGTCGAGGATCGTGTGACAATGGCTGACACGCTGTCTCCCCCTGCAGGCGGCTGCATGCACATGCACTGCCCGCTGTGCAAGGCCGAGTGGTGCTGGCTCTGTGGAGTCCCCTGGAACAGAGAGTGTATGGGAAACCACTGGTTCAGTTAAACGGGTCACATCACTGCTTGCGGTCACAGAAAAGACTGATGGCTTTAACATGTTCTTCCTTTTTGTTGAAGCTCTTTCACAATAAAAGTCAAATGAAGTTTTTAGTCTGACTGACTGACTGTTTGAATAAACATGTGGATCCAACAGTGGGAAAAATGTTTATTTTCACTCTTGGACTTTCAGGTTTTACTGTCTCCTTTGTTAATTTGAGTAAACCTTTCTGAGTTAAAATATCTTCACGTGTATGCTGAATCGTCCAGGTAAAGAAAGTTGATTCTGTTCATCTGGACGTTTTCAGATGAGAAATGTTTCATCATCAGGTGCTACGGTGGCCCCTAGAGACAAAGCACGTACAAACTCCAAAACACAAC
>NW_005188081.1:93960-95027 GCF_000239375.1 Pundamilia nyererei | reverse complement strand
TGGCAATAAAACCCTTTCTGATTCTGATTCTGATTTATTCATGGTAAAACAGTGGTAAAATATCGCTGTTGCTTTCTTATAAATGAAGTGGACATACCTGAGTTCCCGCGATCTAATCCTGTTTACATAAAGTAAGCCTGCTCCTAAGCAGGTTTACGCTTACGGATCTGTTGCTATGACAGCAAGTCCCGGATGGGCTTCGGAGAACCGAACGATCCAAGATCATGCGAAGTCGTCAACAATCAAATCCAGCTAACTTATTTAGAGAGGTACGAAGAACGGACCCCAGTTGGATGGAAAACTTCAGTTCATCACGAGGCTTCACCTCACCATCACTAGGTGAGAGTAGGGACGGGTATCGTTTAGATTTTATCCGATACCAGTGCAAAACCAGTACTTTTGAAACTGTGCCGGTGCTTAAAGAATGGAGAACACAAACTTTGTCCAAAGGCCTCTCATGTTTAGTTGTTTTATTTTTTGTAAAATGATAACAATGTTTCTCTAACAGGAGGACACTCTTTCCACTCAACTTAGCACAGGGACACTGAGGAACAAGGGGACCTGAACCAAAACCCAGGATAAAGAGTTTCAGTGAATGTGGTGTTGAAGGTGTGGAGGTGGATCAGAGTGTCAGAGGAGACTCTGTAGAAGGACAGAGTGCCAGCAGGACAGTCCACATACACTGCTGCTCTGTTAGAGACAGAGGAGGAGGAGGAGGAGGAGGAGGAGATGGATGTATCCCACTTATTGTGCCAGACGGAATGAGGACCATCATCAGAGCAGCACAGACTCCAGGACAGATCATTGTGTCCAAACATACAGTATGGGGAATAGAAACTGGCAAGCGTAGCAAACATACCAGATTTTGATAATTGACTCTCTCGTTTCCTTCTAATTCTTCTGTAACTCACTGCTATATCAACCCTTCCTCTCCACTCGACCTCCCAGTAACAGCGACCAGTCAGACCATTTCTACACAGCAGCTGGCAGAAATAATCAAATCTGTCTGGATGATCAGGATATGACTGAACCTCCTTCACATGTGTCACCTTCCTGTTGTTGTCAGA
>NW_005188081.1:90787-92060 GCF_000239375.1 Pundamilia nyererei | reverse complement strand
TGTCCGTCTGTATCTGGAAGTCCCACAGGATCTTAGCTCGGTCATTCTCCACCACCCTTGGGGACATCTCCCATTTTGACCCCGGAACTTCCAGGTTATACTCGGCACAGATGTTCCTGTACACTATGCCGGCCACTTGGTTATGGCGTTGCATGTATGCCCTGCCTGCTAGCATCTTGCACCCTGCTATTAGATGCTGGATTGTCTCAAAGGCATCTTTACACAGCCTGCACCTGGGGGAGATACTGGTCTGCCAGTAGCTGGTGCTTTGCGTTTTGCGGGTGTCTCTTGTCAACTAGCAGCTGGTTCATTTGTGCCAGGGCCTGGTGCTGTCCAACTCTTCATATTGTTCTCATATTGTTCTCCTGCCCATGCATATCAACCGGATCTGAAGCGTTAAGATTGGAATAGAACATTTTAAACTGGTCATTAATAGTTTTCAGATCGGACATCTTTTCTCCAGAGGTTTTACAGATTTCCGAAATTGTGTTAACTGATATGGATTGCTTAATTTGATGTGTCAAGATTTTTCTGGCTCTTTCCCCATGCTCCTAGAACTTTTGCCTTGATTTGAAAAATAAATGCTCTCTTTTGCTGAATGGACAGGATTTTCTTTAGTGATAATTTTCTCTTATAGAGGTCTGGTGTTGGATTTTCTACATATAAGCAATCAATCTCTTTTATACTGTTAGCTAGGTTATCTGTAAAGGTTCTCAGTCATCGTAGTATAAGGAGCTTGGAAAGAAAAGTGTCTGGACTTCGTTATGTTGCTTGCATGACAGGGTGGGGACAGGTTTCACCCAAAACCCTGACTGATTGTGACACCCCCTGTTTCACACCTTGGCTCATGTGATTAGGTAGAGGATCATCAGGGGTCCTTTTGTCCCTCTTTGGAGGGTTATTCCCACTGCATTTAAATCTGGGACTCTCCGCCATTTTATCTTAGAATTGAAGAAGCTTCTCGGATGAGAGGTGAAACATCTTCAAGCAACTTAAAGAAGTCCAGACACTTTTCTTTCCAAGCTGCTTAGACTGTTGGCTAGGTTGTTCATTTGTTTTAAGTATTTCTTTTTTTTAAAAGGTTGCATATGAAATTATCTGGCCTCGAAGATAGGCTTTTAAGGCCTCCCACATAAGAGTTATTTTCATTCCTTGGGTTTGATTTGTCTCTCAGAAATAGAGTATTTGCTCAGAGACCATTGTTTTTGGTTAAGTTGGGATGTTAAAGGTATAAATAATCCGGTTAAATGCACAAGGGTATTTATTCATTTAA
>NW_005188081.1:87995-89251 GCF_000239375.1 Pundamilia nyererei | reverse complement strand
GTACCATGTTTCAGGTTCCTATGTTCTGTCTCCCCATTTTCTCTTAAGTTTACATGTCTAGAGTTCAGTCAGTGTGTTTCCTGTTTTGCTTTGAAGGTTCGTGTCTCATGTCAGTGTTTCTAGTTTTGCTTCCCTTGTCTCATCCAGCCTGATTACTCCCAGCTGTGGTCTCCTTCTGTGTCTCATTCCCTTGTTATCCCTTAGTGTATTTAAGCCCTGTGTTTCTCTTTGTCAGTGTCGTAGTCTCCCTCATGGCCGTTTCCCTTTGTGTCAGTTTATCCATGTCCCAGTATAGTTTTGTTATATTTTTCGCGCTATTCTGCAATAAAGCAGCTTTTTGAGTTTCATTCCTACGTAGTGAGTTGTGGGTTTGGGTCCTTCTCCTGCTTCCACACAGTCGAAACATGACAAAGCATTTCCAACAGTGTAATTTGAGTTCTAAGCATCCCAGAAAACTTATAGAAATACACCAGTAACTATTTAAACTACTTAAAAGTAGTTACCAGTTTTAAAGGGTTAATCCAAATACTTAATCTGAGAACAACCAACCGCAGCAATACCACCCAGTAACAACTCAAAAAGTCACCAGTCCTGACACGTACATACCGTCCAATCAGCTCATCTCTCACCAACCAAACACACTCTCAGCATCTGCACCTGTACTTTGCTCCAACCTATATACTGTCCTCTTTTCCTGTGCCTGACTCCGTGTTTCCTCATCGTGAGTTTTGCATTTGGCTCAATAAAGCCTCTTTTTTGTCACATTATGCCTATATGTCTTCCACCTTGGTTGTCTCTAAATTTTGTTTATTTACTGGATTGTTTTTGTTCCATTATTGCATAATGTGTGTTGGCTTTTCAAAGCAAATTGTGACCTTTGTATTTGAAAAGCACTAAAATACATTAATACAGTTACATTTCTGTGCATTTAATGGCAAGCAGCTTTTAAATGTTATGAAAAGATCTCCCTGTAGTTGAGAGTTTGTACCACAGCCTTTTCTTTTAATAAATCTAAGATAACAGTTTCCCCTGCTTACAGTGGTTGTTGTATCTAGGATAAATATTAATTGTTGCTCTCTGAATAGAACAATTAATATAATCCACACTAAATATACCGAGATATCCATAACTTTTTCCTGGAAAACTTCTCTCTGAAAACCTCTTACATTAGTATGCCTTATTGATTTGTTCATGTCACATCTGCAGGAAACAAACAGGAAGTGAGTGAAGGACAGAGAAATGTTTCCAGCTCTTCC
>NW_005188081.1:85059-86137 GCF_000239375.1 Pundamilia nyererei | reverse complement strand
AGACCCGACGCCTTAGAATCAGTAAGCTGTCGGCTTTCAGCTTCGTCGGCTTGTCCAGCACGGGAAGTCGTGTGAGAAAGACGAGAAAGAGAAACCTGATTCTGAGGTGACGTGTCCACTCTGTGTTTACGTCTTAGTGTGGAATCCGTTTATCTGTTCTTATTTGCTGTTTGGTGGTTGTTGAAAAAGTTTTTGAGCCTCATCTCTTTATTCAAGCTACTCACCTCTCTCTATCCACCTGCACTTCAACTAGACCACATCCAATCAGAGAGGTCCCGCCCCTGATTATCTGTAATTGGTTTAGACCACGATAGGAATATAATGTGTGTCGTTGACCACACAGAGACTTTCAGAGTTAAAGAATTTTCTTTTTTCTTTTTTTACTCAAACAGTTGGTCGCAACGGTGCATCCTAGGAGTATTTTAGTCGGACCATTAACAAATTTGATTGCATTTGTTAAGGGTCCCATTTCCGCTGCTTGTATCCGCGATCTCGTTCTTTCGGTCACTACCCACAGCTCGCTACCATAGGCGACGGTAGGGACATACTGTAGATCGACTGGTAAATTGAGAGCTTCGCTTTTACATTCAGCTCACTCTTCACTATAACAGACCGGTACAGCCACTGCACCAATCCGTCTGTCGAGCTCCTGCTCCTTTCTACCCCCACTCGTGAAGAAGGCCCCCGAGATACTTAAACTCCTCCACCCCAAAAGAAACCTCAACATGTAATTTGGTCATGTTTGGCCTACCAGTATAAAAGGAAATTGGTATCTTTTGGACACAAAATGACTATATATAAGTTTATTAGTGCATGAAGTAATTTTTGGAATCCAAACAAACAAATAAAAACTGTCACACATTAAAAAAAAAACCTCTTAACAATTCTTATATTTGTGCAACAATAATAAATCACATTTTAAATGATCATCTGTGGAAAGCTTTGATTCTTGACCTGAGAGTTTCAAGGTTACATTGTGGACTCTCCACTGCAACAGACAGAAGCTTGACTCCTGAATCCTGCAGGTTGGTGTTACACAGGTCCAGCTCTCTCAGAATAGAGGACTGGGAGGTGAGAA
>NW_005188081.1:82902-83975 GCF_000239375.1 Pundamilia nyererei | reverse complement strand
TAATGTAATCTAATATAAGTACAAATACAGCTGCTCTAAGATGGCCTCAGAAGTTGTTGTCTAAGAGAATATTGGGAGCAACAACACCATGAAGTGGAAAGTACACACCAGACAGGTCAGGGATAAAGTTGTTGAGAAATTTAAAGCAGGCTTAGGCTACAAAAAGATTTCCCAAGCCTCTACTCAATTTTATTTATATAGAGCCAAATCACAACAAAAGTCACCTCAAGGCGAACATCCCACAGAGCACTGTTCAAGCAATCATTCAGAAATGGAAGGAGTATGGCACAACTGTAAACCCACCAAGACAAGGCCGTCCACCTAAACTCACAGGCCTAACAAGGAGAGCAGAGCGCTGATCAGAACTGCAGCCAAGAGGCCCATGGTGACTCTGTGAATCTATGGCAAGATTTGAAAACTGCTGTTCACAAACACTGCCCATCTAATCTGACTCAGCTGGAGCTGTTTTGCAAAGAAGAATGGGCCAGAATTTCAGTCTCTAGATGTGCAAGGCTGGTAGAGACAAACCCTAAAAGACTGGCAGCTGTAATTGCAGCAAAAGGTGGTTCTACAAAGTATTGACTCAGGGGGCTGAATAATTACACACACCCCACTTTTTAGTATTTTATTTGTAAAAAATGTTTGGAATCATGTATGATTTTCGTTCCACTTCTCACGTGTGCACCACTTTGTATTGGTCTTTCACATGTAATTCAAATAAAATTGATTCCTGTTTGTGGCTGTAATGTGACAAAATGTCAATAAGTTCAAGGGGGCTGAATACTTTTGCAAGCCACTGTACATCAAGAAATGAATGAACTTTAATTGGTTAATTCTGAAAACCTCTTTATCTGACCTCAGAGTAGACAGCTTGCAGTTTAGATTCTTCAATCCAGCAGAAAACGTTTCACAGCTCATCTCTGAGAGGTTACAGAGACTCAGTCTGAAAAGGAAAACATGAACAATTAAACAACACTCATGTTAAACTGTAATAAGGGTGTAGTGAGGAGCTACTATGTTTAGCAATGTCTTTTAGAGAATCTCTAATGTCTGGGGTTAAACAGGTTAAAAAT
>NW_005188081.1:81810-82882 GCF_000239375.1 Pundamilia nyererei | reverse complement strand
CACGCCTGAATGATTTAGGCTGTTGATACTCAGGTCCAGCTCTCTCAAACTAGAAGACTGGGAGCTGAGAACTGAGGACAGAGCTTGACAACTTTCTTCTGACAGTTTACAGACACTCAGCCTAAATAAAAGAACAAAAGATGACATTTGTGACATTTGTTCAACCTTGAAAAGAAAAATAAATATACTGGAGGGCACTACAAGACATGGTTAATTAAAAATCTCTAAATATAAGTGTTAAATGGAAGAAAACCCTTTAACTTTTCTTAATACAAGCATAACTACAACCCCTTATTGGAATGTAATTTAATGACAGGCTTGTAGATTTAGTAATAAAAGTATACCAGTATGTATTACAATACTTTTTGGTCACTTCCTAATTCTAATGTCTGTCATAACTGTTGGTCGATGCAACTCAACATTATCCGTACTTGTCACATACTGAACCTTTTTTTATAATATGCTTGTTTCAGGAAACATTCCATCTTTATGAGCTCCATCTCCTCCACCCTCTGCTTATAAAATTTTGAATACAAACTTTAAGTCTCATAGAAGAAATAATTTCTGGCCCCTGGATGCAAGCAAAATCTTCTGATTCCTGACTGTGAAATATAATAGCGGAGGTCTTCAAAAGTTGATTCTGTTCATCTGGACGTAGCATTTTCAGTGAGAGAAACATTTTGTCACTCATCCAAGTGACTTCTTCAGTCTCAGCTGACTGCAGGTTTCCCCAATCTTATAAACCGTACATTTGCATAATGACTAAAACCAGGCCACTGAGGGAACAATGGGCTGGGAGGTCAGTTCCTTAATCTTAATTATGCAAATTCTCATGACCATTGATCAACAACCACTGACAAAACGCACCGATCAAAGACCACTGATCAATGGCCATGAGTATAGAGAGTCAGTATGGTTTACCAAAAATACATAAACAGGGTGCACCTTTAAGATCGATTGTCTGCATGATCAACTCACTCACCTATAACATCTCCCAAATTTCTGGCTTCGATCCTCAACCCGCTGGTGTGCAGCTCTGAACACCACATCACTTCACTTTACTTGCATCCCA